>NC_091151.1:2345201-2370201 GCF_040958095.1 Procambarus clarkii
AACCTAACCTAACCTAACCTAACCTAACCTAACCTAACCTAACCTAACCTAACCTAACCTAACCTAACCTAACCTAACCTAACCTAACCTAACCTAACCTAACCTAACCTAACCTAACCTAACCTAACCTAACCTAACCTAACCTAACCTAACCTAACCTAACCTAACCTAACCTAACCTAACCTAACCTAACCTAACCTAACCTAACCTAACCTAACCTAACCTAACCTAACCTAACCTAACCTAACCTAACCTAACCTAACCTAACCTAACCTAACCTAACCTAACCTAACCTAACCTAACCTAACCTAACCTAACCTAACCTAACCTAACCTAACCTAACCTAACCTAACCTAACCTAACCTAACCTAACCTAACCTAACCTAACCTAACCTAACCTAACCTAACCTAACCTAACCTAACCTAACCTAACCTAACCTAACCTAACCTAACCTAACCTAACCTAACCTAACCTAACCTAACCTAACCTAACCTAACCTAACCTAACCTAACCTAACCTAACCTAACCTAACCTAACCTAACCTAACCTAACCTAACCTAACCTAACCTAACCTAACCTAACCTAACCTAACCTAACCTAACCTAACCTAACCTAACCTAACCTAACCTAACCTAACCTAACCTAACCTAACCTAACCTAACCTAACCTAACCTAACCTAACCTAACCTAACCTAACCTAACCTAACCTAACCTAACCTAACCTAACCTAACCTAACCTAACCTAACCTAACCTAACCTAACCTAACCTAACCTAACCTAACCTAACCTAACCTAACCTAACCTAACCTAACCTAACCTAACCTAACCTAACCTAACCTAACCTAACCTAACCTAACCTAACCTAACCTAACCTAACCTAACCTAACCTAACCTAACCTAACCTAACCTAACCTAACCTAACCTAACCTAACCTAACCTAACCTAACCTAACCTAACCTAACCTAACCTAACCTAACCTAACCTAACCTAACCTAACCTAACCTAACCTAACCTAACCTAACCTAACCTAACCTAACCTAACCTAACCTAACCTAACCTAACCTAACCTAACCTAACCTAACCTAACCTAACCTAACCTAACCTAACCTAACCTAACCTAACCTAACCTAACCTAACCTAACCTAACCTAACCTAACCTAACCTAACCTAACCTAACCTAACCTAACCTAACCTAACCTAACCTAACCTAACCTAACCTAACCTAACCTAACCTAACCTAACCTAACCTAACCTAACCTAACCTAACCTAACCTAACCTAACCTAACCTAACCTAACCTAACCTAACCTAACCTAACCTAACCTAACCTAACCTAACCTAACCTAACCTAACCTAACCTAACCTAACCTAACCTAACCTAACCTAACCTAACCTAACCTAACCTAACCTAACCTAACCTAACCTAACCTAACCTAACCTAACCTAACCTAACCTAACCTAACCTAACCTAACCTAACCTAACCTAACCTAACCTAACCTAACCTAACCTAACCTAACCTAACCTAACCTAACCTAACCTAACCTAACCTAACCTAACCTAACCTAACCTAACCTAACCTAACCTAACCTAACCTAACCTAACCTAACCTAACCTAACCTAACCTAACCTAACCTAACCTAACCTAACCTAACCTAACCTAACCTAACCTAACCTAACCTAACCTAACCTAACCTAACCTAACCTAACCTAACCTAACCTAACCTAACCTAACCTAACCTAACCTAACCTAACCTAACCTAACCTAACCTAACCTAACCTAACCTAACCTAACCTAACCTAACCTAACCTAACCTAACCTAACCTAACCTAACCTAACCTAACCTAACCTAACCTAACCTAACCTAACCTAACCTAACCTAACCTAACCTAACCTAACCTAACCTAACCTAACCTAACCTAACCTAACCTAACCTAACCTAACCTAACCTAACCTAACCTAACCTAACCTAACCTAACCTAACCTAACCTAACCTAACCTAACCTAACCTAACCTAACCTAACCTAACCTAACCTAACCTAACCTAACCTAACCTAACCTAACCTAACCTAACCTAACCTAACCTAACCTAACCTAACCTAACCTAACCTAACCTAACCTAACCTAACCTAACCTAACCTAACCTAACCTAACCTAACCTAACCTAACCTAACCTAACCTAACCTAACCTAACCTAACCTAACCTAACCTAACCTAACCTAACCTAACCTAACCTAACCTAACCTAACCTAACCTAACCTAACCTAACCTAACCTAACCTAACCTAACCTAACCTAACCTAACCTAACCTAACCTAACCTAACCTAACCTAACCTAACCTAACCTAACCTAACCTAACCTAACCTAACCTAACCTAACCTAACCTAACCTAACCTAACCTAACCTAACCTAACCTAACCTAACCTAACCTAACCTAACCTAACCTAACCTAACCTAACCTAACCTAACCTAACCTAACCTAACCTAACCTAACCTAACCTAACCTAACCTAACCTAACCTAACCTAACCTAACCTAACCTAACCTAACCTAACCTAACCTAACCTAACCTAACCTAACCTAACCTAACCTAACCTAACCTAACCTAACCTAACCTAACCTAACCTAACCTAACCTAACCTAACCTAACCTAACCTAACCTAACCTAACCTAACCTAACCTAACCTAACCTAACCTAACCTAACCTAACCTAACCTAACCTAACCTAACCTAACCTAACCTAACCTAACCTAACCTAACCTAACCTAACCTAACCTAACCTAACCTAACCTAACCTAACCTAACCTAACCTAACCTAACCTAACCTAACCTAACCTAACCTAACCTAACCTAACCTAACCTAACCTAACCTAACCTAACCTAACCTAACCTAACCTAACCTAACCTAACCTAACCTAACCTAACCTAACCTAACCTAACCTAACCTAACCTAACCTAACCTAACCTAACCTAACCTAACCTAACCTAACCTAACCTAACCTAACCTAACCTAACCTAACCTAACCTAACCTAACCTAACCTAACCTAACCTAACCTAACCTAACCTAACCTAACCTAACCTAACCTAACCTAACCTAACCTAACCTAACCTAACCTAACCTAACCTAACCTAACCTAACCTAACCTAACCTAACCTAACCTAACCTAACCTAACCTAACCTAACCTAACCTAACCTAACCTAACCTAACCTAACCTAACCTAACCTAACCTAACCTAACCTAACCTAACCTAACCTAACCTAACCTAACCTAACCTAACCTAACCTAACCTAACCTAACCTAACCTAACCTAACCTAACCTAACCTAACCTAACCTAACCTAACCTAACCTAACCTAACCTAACCTAACCTAACCTAACCTAACCTAACCTAACCTAACCTAACCTAACCTAACCTAACCTAACCTAACCTAACCTAACCTAACCTAACCTAACCTAACCTAACCTAACCTAACCTAACCTAACCTAACCTAACCTAACCTAACCTAACCTAACCTAACCTAACCTAACCTAACCTAACCTAACCTAACCTAACCTAACCTAACCTAACCTAACCTAACCTAACCTAACCTAACCTAACCTAACCTAACCTAACCTAACCTAACCTAACCTAACCTAACCTAACCTAACCTAACCTAACCTAACCTAACCTAACCTAACCTAACCTAACCTAACCTAACCTAACCTGACCTGACCTGACCTGACCTGACCTGACCTGACCTGACCTGACCTGACCTGACCTGACCTGACCTGACCTGACCTGACCTGACCTGACCTGACCTGACCTGACCTGACCTGACCTGACCTGACCTGACCTGACCTGACCTGACCTGACCTGACCTGACCTGACCTGACCTAACCTAACCTAACCTAACCTAACCTAACCTAACCTAACCTAACCTAACCTAACCTAACCTAACCTAACCTACCCTAACCTACCCTAACCTAACCTAACCTAACCTAACCTAACCTAACCTAACCTAACCTAACCTAACCTAACCTAACCTAACCTAACCTAACCTAACCTAACCTAACCTAACCTAACCTAACCTAACCTAACCTAATTTAATTGTGCTTTATGGCGTCTGAGGAATTCCAGGGGGTGTGTTTAGCGACCGGTGTCTGGACGTTTAATAATATTGCCTGCACGTGAGCGGTGTTTTAATCAGCTTTTAAACCCCCTTTTCTCTGCTCGTGCAATTTCTGTTGTGTGTGTGAGCTCCATGTTATCACGTTGAGGCACTTGGGGTTCATCAGCTGTTTTGTTGCTCTGTGGAATTTCTATTTTCCTAGGGGAAAAAAATTCAAGAGACTGCTTCCACATAGGCAAAAAAATACACAAAAACTTACCCTTGCATTGGACCTATATATTTATTTATATACCTACAAAATTACAGTCATTTACGAAAAATAACCAAGAAATGTATGATATCCTGGAAGATCGGGATATAACTTTAGAGAACTAGAAGGTGGAAAATCGAGACACAACATAGAGAGAATAATGGATATATAATGTGTGACGGTAACGCGTTGGTGTTCGGCTGTTTCAAAAGCTAGGGGCATGGCCTCGTCACATATAGAAAAAAAAAGAGAAAAGCTGGAACTTTCGTCTGTGGTAAGGTAATGGGAAGACACACAAAACACAAGTAAATTTAACAATGAAATTTTAATTAGGTTAGAAAAGCAAGACATGAATAAAATTGGGCATAAAAATGTAACAGATAAATCAACGAACAAAATAATAAGAATAATCACTGGCAAATGAAAAGTTACGTTAAGACAAGTGAATAATAGCAAAGGAAATAATGATGCAGGAATATTGGCTTCAAGCTGCCACCTCCCTTTGCACACGTAAGCCAAGGCTTAGTCTACCAATGAGACGTGTCAACTGTGTGGAGCACTAGGATATTCTGCCTTCCCTAGGTCGCTGTAGCTCAGACATCAACTCGTGGTGGCGGGTGGTGGGGCAGGTGCGACGGGCACCAGCCAATCAGCGACGGGCAGGCGATGGACAAGCAGTTTGCCAGTTAACGGTGGCGGGGGCGAGCAGGTGCGCCGGTGCTGGATACGTTTTGCTCTCTGGGCAAAACTTGTTGTTGTACTTGTTGGATATATCTTCTATATTATTTGTTAATGGGACGTACTTTGGAGGGAAGAGCAGGCTCAATCTCTCTTGAAAGAGATTATCGTCACAACTCTCCCCAGAAGCCTGCGGTTCTGGAAGAAGTACGTCGTTATGTGGTGGAGTAATAGGTGGAGTTGCTTCTACTTCATAAACTCTGGAGAGGGCATCGGCTATGATGTTGTCAGAACCCTTGATATAGCGGATCTCCAGGTTGAAATCTTGTAAATATAAAGCCCATCGTAGAAGACGCTGGTTAGTGAATTGGGCTTGATGTAAGAAGCGGAGAGGGTTGTGGTCTGAGAAGATGGTGGTAGACCTGGCACCTTGTAGGTACGGAGCGAAGTGCTGGAGATTCAGGACGATGGATAGTAGCTCCTTTTCAATAGTGCTGCAGTTCCTCTGGTGTGGTTTCAATTTGTAGCTGTAGTAGCTGACAGGTAGAAGCTCCTCGCCTCGTTGCTGCATCAGGACACCACCAACGCCGGTACCACTGGCGTCGACATGAAGGACGAAAGGCTTGGTGATATCTGGCGAGGCGAGAATGGGATTAGAACAGAGGAGGAATTTGAGTTGTTCGAAAGCAACGGTTTGCTGCATGGTCCACTTATACCGTTGCTTGGGACTGGTTAATAGGATTAAAGGTGTGGCGACTGTACTGAAATTTCTCACAAACCTACGGTAGTAGGAGGCAAGACCAAGGAAGCACAGGAGCTGCTTCCTGGTGGTAGGCTGTGGATAATGTTGGATGGCTTGAGTGTGTGAGTTTAACGGAGCTATGCTGCCACTCCCAATAACATGACCCAGATAACGCACTTTACCTTTCGCGAAGGTGGACTTGCCCAGGTTGATGGTGAGGCCGGCTGTCAGGAGCTTGGCGAACAGTCGTCGCAGCTGGAGCAGATGTTCACTCCAGGTGTTGGATGCTACGACGATATCATCCAAGTAGGCGTACGTGTTATCCAAGCCCTGGATGACACGGTTGACAGCTCTCTGAAAGGTGGCCGGGGCATTACATAGTCCGAAAGGAAGGCGTTCATATCTGAAAAGTCCAAAAGGAGTGATAAAGGCAGATATTTCTTTGGCCCGCTCTGTTAGACACACTTGGTAATACCCCTTAAGCAAGTCCACTTGGGACAAGTACTGGGCATTACCAATGGCGTCAAGAATGTCATCTATCCTTGGCAAGGGGTATGCATCCTTGACAGTCACATTATTTAACTTACGATAGTCAGTACATAGCCTCACCTTACCTTGGGGTTTTGGCACCAAGATACAGGGTGAGGCCCAGGGGGACTCACAAGGTATAGCCAGTCCATGATCCAAGAGGTAGTGCACCTCAGCACGTATGACTTCCTTCTTGCTAGGGCTGATTCGGTAGAAGGGTTGACGAATCGGCCGGGTGTCGGGGAGCAGTTGGATGTCGTGCTGGGTAACATTACACTCTTGGGGGTCATCTCGGAACAACTCTTGATGTTCTCTGAAGATCTTGACGAGAGGTGCACTATGAGTGTCCTGAAAATAGTTGGGAAGATCATTAAGGATTTCTGAATTAGAAAGCGCTGACTCCTTGTCAGTGCTTTCGGGAGGAGAAGCAGGGAAGGTCTCACTGTGGATGTATGGTTCTGTAAAAGCAGAGTAGTTTAGTATGACAGTGGGAGGAGTACCATTATATAGCTTCAGGAGGTTGACGTGGCACAACTGGGTCTTCCGCCGCCTATCTGGAGTCTCTAGAACGTAGTTATGGTTGTTTCTGCACTCCTTGATGCGGCAGGGTCCTGAAAACCTGTTTTGTAAAGGAGAACCTGGGATAGGGAAGTAAGCAAGGACGAAGTCTCCCGGCTTAAATTTTCTTACTTTGCTGGTCTGGTCGTAATGAGTCTCCATCCTCTCCTGTGCTTTCAATAGATTATCATGGGCAAAACTGTGGACTCTCTCTAGAATGTGTTGAAGGTTTTGAAGAAACTGGGGCACATTCTGATGCTCACTGAAGGTGGCATCACGTAGAGAGTCTTTGAAAGCCTTGAGGGGAGTACGGCACTTACGGCCGTAGAGCATCTCATAAGGAGATACTCCTAGGGACTCATTGGGAAGACTTCTATATATATGCATTATCAGATCTATTTGCTTATCCCAATCCTTAGAGGTTTCACTACAAAACTTTTTCAGGAGTGCTTTAATAGTCTGATGACTACGCTCAAGAGAACCCTGTGAAGCAGGATGATAGGGGCTGGACAATACCTGTTTGATGTTGAACTCCTCCAGTGTCCTTTTGAAGAGATCACTGGTGAAGTTGGTACCACAGTCGCTCTGAACCTCCCTGGGAAATCCGTATTGAGTGAAGATCTTCAATACGTGCTTCACAACCGTAGCAGCCGTAATGTTCTTCACTGGAACTGCTATGGGAAATCTGGTGGTAGGACACAGGATGGTTAAGATATAGGCTTTACCTGAACTGGTCCGAGGTAAAGGACCAACACAGTCTATAATAAGTCTGTGGAAAGGTTCCGCAGGCACCTGTATGGGAATCAGTGGCGCTCTGGGAATAGAGATGTTCGGTTTACCTGCCATCTGATATGTATGACACTGTTTTACGTACTGTTTGACGCTATTTACCATACCTGGCCAGTAGTAGTCTTGACGAATTCCATGGTAAGTCTTGTTGAATCCGTAGTGGGAGAGTGCTCCGTGGGCCAGGTGTAGAATAGTGGGCCGCAGGCTGGTAGGAATCACAAGTTGTTCGATGTTGGCCCAATCGTCCTCCACCTTCAGTTTACTGGGTCTATATCTGCGGTAGAGCAAGTCGTTCTCTAGGAAGAACCCAGGAATACTGTCGGGTTGAGTCTCAGTCTGGAAA
The DNA here is from genome assembly GCF_040958095.1 of Procambarus clarkii. Taxonomy (NCBI): domain Eukaryota; kingdom Metazoa; phylum Arthropoda; class Malacostraca; order Decapoda; family Cambaridae; genus Procambarus; species Procambarus clarkii. Next base: position 2,353,199 of record NC_091151.1, read on the forward strand.
AATAATGGTGTTAAGGTAAGATCTTCCCTCTGTAACTTACGGAACTCCAACTTGGTCAGATTCGGGGGTAGTTTCTGAGGGTCTTGAGGGACAGCGGTAGCAGTAGAGTCAGCTGGCTGTGGTCGTGCGGCTTGTGCACGGGTGGTCACTAGAACCGGAGGAGAAACTTCATCACTCTCTTGAACCTTTGCTGGAACATACTCGAATATAGGGTTATCTGGCACAGAGGTACACACCTAGGGTTTGTCCATGACGATCAGGTTGGTCGGTTGCAGGTCTTCTGCCAAGTCGTTGCCCAGGAGAAGTTGCACTCCAGGCATGGGAAAAGGCTTTTCCCTGACGGCGACTTGGACTTCTCCGTTCACGAAGGGACAATCCAGGTGGACTCTGCCGAGAGGATAAGGAGTGGTAGCAGTGAGGTCAGTGATGAAGACAGTTTCTCCGGTGTAGGCGATGTTGGGCACAGCCGACTTCAAGATGATCGATTGAAGAGCCGCTGTGTCCCTCAAGATCTTCAATTTGAAACGTCCCTCCGGATTTGAACAGTTGGCAGAGACAGTTCCAGTATACAGGTGGTTACTGAAAAGAGAAAGATCATTAACATTAACACCAACATTCATCACAGGCTTACCGGACTTAGGAGGAGTTGGTTTGGGTTTTTGCGTGTCAGTGGTTCCTTTGTATTGAGACTTACCACACTTATCTATGGTATGTCCATAGAGTCTACAATACTTGCAGTACAATTGCGAGCCAGCTTGATCGGTACTCACTTTCTCGTAACTGTACCACGACTTCTTACTGGAGGATGGTTCTGGTGTCAGCCGGTGGATGAGGCTGTAAGTGTCAGCCGACTTAGCACACTTCAGGTAGTCGGTTTCTTCTTTATCTGCTAAATATAGACGGACAGGAGGCGGCACACGCCTCAAGAATTCTTCAACTAGCATCAGGTTGACGAGTTCTGTAAAAGTAGAGACATGTGCTGCTTCCAGCCATTTCATAAAATATCTCCGTTTTGTGTTAGCAAACACGAGAAAGGTAGTGGTACTTGCCTTCAGGTGGTCACGGAATTTCCTTAGATAACTTTCGGTGGAGAGGAGGTAGGCGTCCAACACTGCTTGTTTCAGAGTCTGGTAGTCATTCTCAGACGCCAAAGTACTGAGTGTGACTGCAGCTCTACCTGTAAGATGTACTCTGAGAAGTGTGGCCCATTGGTCGGCAGGCCAACTAAGTTGATTAGCAAGGGTTTCAAAGGTGGTGAAAAACACGTCAACTTCTGCTTCTACAAATGATGGCATTAAATTACTTGCATGTGATATATTAAAACTGATGGGAAGATTGGCAGTAGCTTGCTGGCGTTAAGCGAGGTGTGTAGTTTCCAACGCGAATTCTCGTTGACGACACTCTATAGCCAGAGTTGCTTGTTGCTTGTCATGTTCGTGTTGCATCTCCAACTCGCGTCGTTTTGTTTGAAGCTGTACTCGTTCCCGCTCACGGAGTATTGCAACCTCACGTTCTTGTTCTTCTTTCCTCAAGGCAGCTTCACGTTCCTTGAGGGCGATTTCACGTTCTTTTTCTTCCCTTCGTATGGCAGCTGCTTCTCTTTGCTGCTCGAGGGCTTCCCTTTGCTGCTCACGTTCAATCTTGGCCAGCTCTAGTTTGAGTTTCATCGTTGCCAAATCAGTTTTATCTGCAATATAGTAAGTTTCATGAGTTTCAGAGTCTATCTTACCTTGCTCTAAGAAATGATCCAGTAACAGGTTGTGTATTTCACTCCTGTTGGCTTGGTAGGGAACTGTTAGTTGATACTCATGTGCAAAAGTTTGTAATTCAGCCCTCATGGCATGACTTAAAGTCCCTATTGCACCTGCTGGATCTGCACGGAAAGCTTGGAGACGAAACTTGGTGAAATTAGCAAATAAATGCACAACGAATATACTGTTGTGATATAGTGAATGTCAGAAACAGGACAACGTGGCAACTGGTACCTATCCTGTGGAATCTTTAACAATTAAAGTTAAGTACAAGATGTTAAATGATTAATTAAATCAAGGTCGCAGGAAATCTTGTACCCGGTACTCATGTAAGAGGATAAGGCAAGAAAATCCTACTAAACAAGTGAAACTGAGTTTCTAAAACAAATGAAACAGTTAATTGCCTCAAAAGTAAAATTGGTAGTCCAAGGATGTAGGCATACTTTGCCGAGTCTATAGGACATAAGCAAGTTTTCCCACTGAAATTAATATGATACTTTCAGAATTAGCGAACTTTTGTGCTCTGAAAAAGAAAGCTAATTCCCTACCAATGTATGTATCATCATCTCTGACCGACGTGTAGGGGTGCGAGGTGTCAACTGGTGACGAGAACTGCTGCTGAGGTCCCAATTCAGCAACTAAAGTTCGTGCTAGAGGAACTATGGCCCTCTTTATCCTCCTACTGTCAGATTGCAGAAGATTAGGTGCACTTGACCCGGGGGCAGACCACAGTACCAGGGTACCAATATGATGATCTGTCGAAAATATGAGAAATATCCTAGGGACAAAAGATGGTAAACACGAGTAATAACACGGAGGGAGAGATGACCAATTAAGAGTATGACTGAGGCATACAGTCACCACGTAATCCAAAGTTGTCTCACTTTCACCATATGCTACTCTCGGAATGCACAATACACACAGCACCATATAAAAATGAAATTGAATATGAAAAATAGTAAAAGCTACGTTACCAAAGCCAAATACGCTTACCATAAATTACTACTTGGCACCAGTACCTGAGTGAAGCTCCTAGGGCAGGCCCCCACTTTATGTGACGGTAACACGTTGATGTTCGGCTGTTTCAAAAGCTAGGGGCATGGCCTCGTCACATAAAGAAAAAAAAAGAGAAAAGCTGGAACTTTCGTCTGTGGTAAGGTAATAGGAAGACACACAAAAACAAGTAAATTTAACAATGAAATTTTACTTACGTTAGAAAAGCAAGACATGAATAAAATTGGGCATAAAAATGTAACAGATAAATCAATGAACAAAATAATAAGAATAATCACTGGCAAATGAAAAGTTACGTTAAGACAAGTGAATAATAGCAAAGGAAATAATGATGCAGGAATATTGGCTTCAAGCTGCCACCTCCCTTAGCACACGTAAGCCAAGGCTTAGTCTACCAATGAGACGTGTCAACTGTGTGGAGCACTAGGATATTCTGCCTTCCCTAGGTCGCTGTAGCTCAGACATCAACTCGTGGTGGCGGGTGGTGGGGCAGGTGCGACGGGCACCAGCCAATCACCGACGGGCAGGCGATGGACAAGCAGTTTGCCGGTTAACGGTGGCGGGGGCGAGCAGGTGCGCCGGTGCTGGATACGTTTTGCTCTCTGGGCAAAACTTGTTGTTGTACTTGTTGGATATATCTTCTATATTATTTGTTAATGGGACGTACTTTGGAGGGAAGAGCAGGCTCAATCTCTCTTGAAAGAGATTATCGTCACAAATGAAACACGGGAGACTTTTGTTAAAGAAATGTACAACATGGCCATGCATTCGGCCTCAGGCCCGAATTCCAGGGCACTCTGTGTTTATAAAGAAATGTAACGTAACAATAACACGAACACCTGCCGACGCTCCATGACGTTAAGGAGCATTGATACCTGCTTATGTTCCACGACCAAGAGGAGCGTTGGTACCCGGCCCCGTCGAACAGTGCCAATAAAAATGTTCCTCTATAAACACAAACAAAATGAATCACACACAATAAATGTTTCACTTGATATCTTCCTGCTTTCTACATGCTGTGAGGTGACTTCCCCCATGTTTGGGCTGGTCCGTTTTCTGCCCTCCCTGGGAGCCCTCCGCTTCCCAGGCGGCCAGGGTTGCCAGATTGGGCTACAAGTAGCGAATTGGGCTACTTTTGAGAGCCCCACGCCCCCAAATGTTTAATTTCGCTACTTGCGACTTTTTGGGCTAGTTTAAAAGCAAGTTGGGCTACTTTGGGCTATTAATATTAAGAAACTCAATGATGAATATTTATGCTTTAATAATATAATCTGTACAAATCACAGCCGAGACCAACAGCCTGATTGACTAGACCACTTACCGCAGGAGCCCTGGTCAGAGACCGGCCCCGGGGGACGTTGATCCTAGGAACCTTTGAAAGAAAAAGTAACCGCAAGGCAAGGTAATCCTCCCCAGGGGCCAGAGATTTCCCAACCTTAATTGTCATTAATACTTCATTAATTATACTTCATTAATACGTCATTATTCATCCCAAAAGCTACAGCTGGTTCCACAGATCTTCATTAAGGGGAGAAAGTTATCTAGAAATTTCCAGATTGATAAATGATGGGAAAGATCCCTTACAGTTAGTACCTTTGTCAGGAAGACGATGGTTGGTAAGGAGTGGTAATGTAGAGCGGCTGCTTGATCAGTGGGATTCTCTAACAACTCATTACCAAATAGCTTTTTCCTCTTGTGATAAATATGTTGCAAAGCAACTATTTTCAATGTACGCTGATCCCTCCAATAAGCTATATTTCACATGTCTCACACAAATCCTAAATTATTTTGAAAGTATTAATTGACTTTAACAAAAAGATGAAGCAGATCAGTATAGCCCTCACACTGTCTTAGAAAATTTCACTCTTGGAATACTCAGAAGAATCGTTCGTCCTCATCATGAAAGCTTCATGTTAATTTGGACTACAATTCTATGTATCTGCCCCTGGAAAAAGTTGACTTTGGTTACGAATTTTCAACACTTTGGGCCACTAACAGACAAAACAATTTTATAACCCAGGAAAAGTTTCAAAATATTCAAGAAAGATGCGATAATTTTTTAATGAAAGCTTGCAAATAGCTTCTTTCTCGCATTCTTAGTAATGTTGAAACTTTAAAAAAAGGTGAAAAATCTGTTACCAGTCATATACCTTAGGCACACATGGCCACCATTTTCAGAACTTCCATTAGTATTAGCTGACCAGTCTAAGCTTAGTGAAATTGAAAGTCAGTGGCGCCTAATGTTAACCATTGATTAGTCACACATTTGTAAGGGACAAATTCCTATATCTGAATCGTCATTTTAGACCAAGACAATAACTGTCAAGAACACTGCTGGTGATCCCATACTGATCGACCTCGCTGAGTTTGCATTGAAAATATACAGCTTGCCAATCAGTAATGCCCTGGTTGAACGGATATTTCGAGAGTAACGTCTGTGAAAACTAAACTGAGAAATCTTGAATGGGAATGGGACTTGAACTTTTGACATCAGTCTTGAGAATCAAAACATATCTTGAAGAAAATGCTCGTCATTTGAACCACTCATGTCAATGTTTAAATATGAGTCTGCAATATACACGAACGAGGTTGTGGATGCAGATCAAGATCTTGGTAATCTTCAACTGTAAAGACGTGGAAGGACTCCACACCCATTAAGCTTCAAACAGTAAATATTGGTAAGTTATCCTATTATCATATTGGTTAAATATATATATGCAGAGATAATATTAACAAAACAATTAAAATCATTTAATGTACTCTATATATCAAAATAGATTACTTTGAAATCCGTATCAGCCACTAAACAAAAAATTGGGCTACTCTTATTACAAATTCGCTACTTTTAGACCGTCAGCTCGCTACTTTTAGCAATTTGGATCTGGCAACCCTGCAGGCGGCCCTCTCACTCAGTCGCCCACCAGTAGTCGGAGTGGATGGACGTCGCTCCCCCCTCCAGGTAGTTCCTCCATCTTTACTCTCTTATTTAGGCCTTCTACCTTATCAAAACATGCCTAACATATCAACAGACACTTGCTACGATCGCTGGGCACATGACCAACTATAGGTAATCACTATAGGTCCAGTTGAGAGGCGGGACCAAAGAGCCAAAGCTCAACCCCCGCAAGCACAATTAGGTGAGTACTGTAAACTGGCTTACCACAGAGTTAGATGTACAGGGGCATGCCCTAACCCCAGCGTCGGACGTTAGCGCGCTGCTTAGCCCACAAAATCGCTATTTAAACTCCTCTACTAGGTTTCTTTCCTGCCTGGCTCGAGCACTGAGTCATCCCCAGGCTTCATACAAGAACGCCTGACTAATTCTTCTCTTGGCGGAGCACGTAACATGAGATTCTTCCTTTGTTACAAGGAGCTCACAGACACTGCATCTTGCTCCCACAACATCAGCTGCTCGAGTGAGGTCAAGACCCCTGCCTTGAGCCTCCTACCTTCCTCACAAACTCTCGACATCTCATGTCAAGTCCTTCATTTCTATTCTTGATCACTGCCCATACCCTTAAACTGTCTTAAATTTACCCAATTGTTTTACGTATGTATCTTCATGTCTATATTTCTGTGACCTCTTATTTAGGTCAGGTCTTGCAGAATAACTCTCAAGGTAGACTCGTTTCTCAGCTACCTGGGATCATAACACTTTCAATTTACTAACTACTCTGACACGGAAAAAGTATAATGTCTCTGTGGCTCATTTGGGTACTCAGCTTCCACCTGCGTCTCCCTTGTGTGTGTACCCCCCGTGCTAAATAGTCTTTCTTTATCCAACCTATCAGTTCCCATGAGAATTTTGTATGTGATGATCATGTCTCTTCAAACTCGTCTGTCTTCCAGCGACGTGAGGTGCAATTCCCACAGCCATTCTTCATAACTCATGCTTCTTAGTTCTGGGACTTGTCTAGTAGTATACCTTTGGACCTTCTCTCTCTCTCTCCCCCCCCCTAACACACACCTCAGTGTGTGTGTATTCACCTAGTTGTTCTTGCGGGGGTTGAGCTCTGCTCTTTCGGTCTGCCTCTCAACTGTCAATCAACTGTTTCTACTACTATTTTTTTCTCACCACACCACACACACACACACACCAGGAAGCAGCCCGTGACAGCTTACTAACTCCCAGGTACCTATTTACTGCTAGGTAACAGGGGCATAGGGTGAAAGAAACTCTACCCATTGTTTCTCACCGGCGCCTGGGATCGAACCCGGGACCACAGGATCACATGTCCAGCGTGCTGTCCGCTCGGCCACCGGCTCCCCTAGGCTCTGTATGTGTGTGTGTGTGTGTGAGGTTCAACTCCTTTAGCCTTTCCTCGTAGCTCATTCCTCTCAGTTCCGGGACGAGCGTGGTGGCAAACCGCTGAATCTTTTCTAACTTTGTCTTGTGTTTAACTAGGTATGTACTCCAGGCTGGAGCAGCATATTCCAGGATTGGTATGACATAAGTGGTATACAGGGTCCTGAACGATTCCTTACACAAGTTTCTAAAGGCAGTTCTTATGTTGGCCAGTCTAGCATATGCCGCTGATGATATCCTTTTGATGTGGGCCTCTGGGGACAGGTTCGGTGTGATATCAATCCCCCAGATCTTTCTCTATTTGACTCTTGCAAGAGTTCACCTCCCAGATGGTATCTTGTGTTCAGCCTCATGCTCCCTTCGCCTAATTTCATTACTTTACATTTTCTTGAGTTAAACTTTAGCAGCCATTTTCTAGACCATTCCTCGTTTGTCCAGGTCATCCTGTAGTCTCTGTCTGTCTTCATCCGGTTTGATTCTTCTCATTATTTTTGCATCATCAGTAAACATTGAGAGGAACGAGTCTATACCCTCCGGAAGATCGTTTACATTTATTAGAAACAGGATGGGTCCAAGTACTGAGCCCTGTGGGACTCTGCTGGTGACATCTCGCCACTCTGATGTCTCCCCCCTCACCGTTACTCACTGTTTCCTGTTGCTTAAGTACTTCCTTATCTACTGGAGCATTTTCCCTTTTACTCCTGCATGTTGCTCCAACTTTTTTAACAGCCTTTTATGGGGTACTGTGTCAAAGACTTTCTGGCAGTCCAGGAAAATGCAGTCGGCCCACCCTTCTCTTTCCTGCCTAATTTTTGTTGCCTGGTCATAAAATTCTATTAAACCTGTGGGACACGATTTGCCATCTCTGAACCCATGTTGGTGGTGCGTTACAAAGTTATTTCACTCCAGATGCTCTACGAGCCTTTTCCTCACGATCTTCTCCATCACCTTGCATGGTATACAAGTTAGGGAAACTGGCCTGTAATTCAGTGCCTCTTGTCTGTCTCCCTTCTTGTATATTGGGAATACGTTAGCGGTCTTCCAACTTTCTGGTAGGTCTCCTGTTTCCAGTGACCTGTTATACACCATAGAGAGTGGCACACTTAGTGCTTCTGCACCTTCCTTTAGTATCAATGGTGAGATTCTGTCAGGCCCAACAGCCTTTGTTACATCCAGCTCCAACAGACACCTTTTGACCTCATCACTGGTGATGTAAAATTCCTCCAAGGTTGCTTGGTTTGCCTCGTCTTCATTTAGTGCAGGGGCTTCTCCTTGTTCTATTGTGACGACCTCCTGGAATCTCTTGTTGAGTTCTTCACACACCTCCCTGTCATTCTGTGTGTGTGTTACGGCCCTCTCGGGACGCAACGGGGTTCTTACTCTGATGTTGTTAGAGGAAGATATATGTATCCGTTCCCAAGCCAGTAGTGGCTATCAAGGGATGAGATCCGTGATGCAAGTAACTTAAAAGGGAGTAGGGAAAGAAAGTTAAGAACTTAATATTATAATTAACACCATCACCGATTAAATATATAAAATAAAAGAGTGCACAAGGGGGAGGGGTATTAACACTTTACAAGGGGATTAATCCACAATCGATGTCTTCTGCTGAAGACGCTGGTGCCATAACTCTCGGTGCCGAGTCCTTGGTGCTTTCTTCGTGGCCTCACAACGAATTCTCCAAAGAAGTTGAGCCTACCCTGGCCACAGGTCAGCCAAAACACAGGTCCACTGGGGGCACCGCCGTGGAGGCCGTCAACCACACGTCCAGCTGGTCTGCTGGCAGGTTCTGAGCCAACAAGGCTGGTACGGCCACTCCACGAACGATAAAAGGGGAACGCCCTAGACAGGAGCCTCGTGTGACACCACAAATCACTCTCCTGTCTTCAGTACCCCAGTGGATGATCGTCTCCAACAGTCGGTCCCGGGTAAATCCTTTTACTGCCACTCAACTGGCAGGCTAACACACCACAGTGTTCTTCCGGGGGGACGACGTCACTACAGCTGCAGCAAAGTTCAAGGTATGGAGACTGGCTGCCTCGGGTAGACTGACCCAACTCCCATTACAGCAGTCCCAGGTCGACTCTGTAAGCAGACACGTCATCAATAACTGGGACACTAAAATACCTCACTTACAGGCTCAGACGCAAACGCCCGACACATCCACTTCATAGATGGCGTTGTAGTCTGAGCACCACCTCACCAGAGGTCAGCAGCGGCGGTGTAGAGTGCTGAACGGGACTGGAAACTGGCCCTTGTGGCCGGTACACGTTGCCCTCTCCAGGTGTCGTCGTCCATTTGGTGGGGGTTTCGGGAGCTGACCCACAGATGGCGTGGTCGTGACTGCTCCGGGATCGGACGCTGGATCCGGGTTTGTAACACCTCCCCACCAAAAAGAATTTGGTTTGGGGTTCTATAAAAAGAAACACAAACCAAATTAGTACAGCGACACAACTCCAAATGGACACACATGCTTTATAATCTGGAATGGCGAGGCTGTCTCGTCCACAGAACTGTACTGAGGAAAAACCCTGGCACAAAGGGAGCTTGAAAATGGCAGGCGATGACCTGCCTGACGTAATCTTCCACATCTCCTCTGCGATGGCAAGCAGGGGCATCATCTCACATCTCTCGAGTAAGGATTGGTTTCGACACGATCTGGGTGACTCGACACTTCTCTGCGTCGTGGCACCGATGATGGCTGATCACAGACGGCATTTCTGGTACCGGTCCGACGGTCCTTCAGGGAGACAGGAACCTGGAATACAGGGGTCTGATAATTCAGAGTGACAGCGACAGTGGGCAAGTCAGTACTTACAGCAGACTCCTCTACTAAGCTTACACCTAGATCCAACAGGGCTGCTTGCACACCGAAGACAGCATTCGCTCTGCCACCGTCAGGTCGACCAACGTTCCGTATAACGCTGCATTGAGGCTCAGCTATCACGCGGGGGGTGTCAACCTGTCGGAAACAGTCACTCATATTATCATTTCTCGTACCTCCTGTATCTACCATCACTTTCCAGGTCCCTTCTTCGACTGCAACACTCATAGTGCACGTCTCTAATCCCTGGGATCTCTCTACGATGTTCAAGGGAGCCATCATCTGTCGGGTCGTCCACTGGTCCTTACTGAGAACACTGAGAACACATAAGAGAACAAAACAAAATATCGGTACGAAACATTTGGTTACCTTAGGGACAAGTTTCCTGAGCCTGTCATGTCCATAGCCGGCAACATCCACTAGCCTGGCTTGGACCGAAGAGGGCACTAGACCTTTTGAACACACCTCACATACCTCTGACGTCTGGGGAATCTCTGGCTGGTTCAATACACGCTGTAACTTGCCATACCGCAAGCACACATCCGCCTTCGCTCCAGACTCGTTGGTATCCGTGGGTGCCTGCACACACGGCCTCTCTTCTTGCTCAGGTACTTCCGCCATCGTAACCTCATGTTCCTTGTCGAGAGAAGAATCAGGAGACTCTGCTAGAACTCTGTCGATCTGCGGGAGAGAGGACAAATTAAACTTGTTTGAATCCGGGTCTGCCTTTACCTGGATATTACCATTGCCTGTAGTTACCTCAGACCTTGCTATTCTGGCTGACTCGTCCGCTATCTTGGGATGATTGGTGCTCCAATCGGTCACCAAGTCGTTGGCTAGTACCACGTCAATCCCAGCCACAGGGAGGGTATCGACTACTGCCAACTCACATGTGCCGCTGAAGTAAGGCGAGTCGAGATGTACTGGCACTAAGGGGTCGATATACTGCGTCCTAGGAAACCCAACCAGGACAACCTGTTGTCTCCCGTCCACACTTACTTCCTCGGGTAACGAGCTCTTCACGATCAGGGACTGGGCTGCTCCACTATCTCTGAGCACTACAACTGATCTACCAGTATGATCACTCAATACATACCCGCCTGAAGTGTGAGGGGAAAACAATCTGGGTTCTTCCTGCGTCGTCGTCGACTGGCTTCCTGCTGGTGGTGTAACACAGCTTATCATCATCACCTCCCTACGTGCGCTGCCACCTCTTCTGCCTCGGCACCTAGCAGCTACATGCCCTTTCTCCCCACAAGTCCAGCACACCATATTCCTCCTTGGGCTCCGGTGTTTCAGACTGCTAGGACTTGTTCTTCGAGGGCTACTTGGGGGCGTCTTCTTAGCGCTTCGTGGGACGGGAGTCTCTTCTTCGTCCTGAGGTTTATCAAACCGGCGTTGGTAATGCCTTGGGACGTACTTAGCAGACGGCCTATGAGTCAGGATGTATTCCTCAGCCATCGTGGCTGCTGCACTCAAGGTCTCTACCTGCTGTTCTTCTAGGTACGTCTTCAGGTCTCCAGACAAACAATCCTTGAAGTCCTCCAGCAGAATCAGCTGCTCGAGGTCTTCCTTGGTCTCCACTTTCCGAGAGGCACACCATTCTTGAAAAAGTCGCTCCTTGATGGTGGCGAATTCGGTGAAAGTGTGCTCTGAGGTCTTCTTCAGGTTTCTGAACTTTTGCCTATATGCCTCAGGTACCAATTGGTACGCCATGAGCACCACTTTCTTCACCATATCGTAATCGCCGGAGTCGTCAAGGGATAACGTAGAGTAGGCGATTTGGGCCTTCCCAGTCAAGACTGACTGTATCATGATGGCCCAATTCTCCCTTGGCCACTCCAAAGAGGCAGCGACTTTCTCGAAGGCTGCGAAGAACTTCGAAACTTCTCTCTCATTGAATTTGGGGACCATTTTGATATTCCTTACCGGATCGAAACTGCTGGTGTCCGTTGTTGACCTCCGACCACCGCCTAATCGCAATACTTCTAGTTCATGTTGTCTCTCTCTCTTTTTCTTCCCTTTCTCGCTCTTCTCTCTCTCGTTTCTCTTCTCTTTCTCGCTCTTCTCTTTCTCGTTTCTCTTGTCTTTCTCTTTCTGCTTTCCTTTCTTCTAATTCTAAACGTCTCATCTCTAATTCTTTATCTTGTCTCTCTCGTTCCATTTCTAATTTCTTCCATTCTATTTCACGATTGATCTCTAGGGCACGCATTTTGACTGTTAGGAAGCTGATATTAAGCTCACCTGCATCACTGTCAATGTCACTGCCCTTATCTTCCTTTTCCGTGGAAGCTATTTCCTCACCTTCCCTTGTGCTAGGAGTCTCGCCTTCCTGTTTCTCTTCTGCCTTCAGGTGCCGGTGAACCTTGGACAAGATCTCCACACGGGAATCACTGGCACGGATCTTGATCTCCAGGTAGGCGCTCACTAGTACAAGTTCCGGTTTGCTCAGATACTTTAATCTGGCAAGACAGCCCTCTGTTCAGAAAAGCCTGAACATCGTCCAGATCATCGATGGTAGCTTTCTCTGCCATTGTCACCGATGGAACACTTAACTAGACACTAGCACTTGACACACCGCTTACACTTTAGCACTTAACGCACCGGGCACTGTTCTACGCCAATATTGCACTTTATCGCACCAAACACTGCACTTGCTAATATTGCACGTAATCACTTCGGGCACCGCACTACCCAATATTGCACTGAGTCCAAACGAACACTTCGCTCTACAATATTGCACTGAATCACTGAGCACCGCACTAGTCAATATTGCACTTAGTCACTCTGAGCACCGCACAGGACGTATAACGTCACAATCGTCACACACAGGGGGAATTATATACAGGGATTATGCCACTTCACCACCCCTGTCAAACATACTTAACAAGGGGACGGATCCCGCTGGGGATGCCAATTATGTTACGGCCCTCTCGGGACGCAACGGGGTTCTTACTCTGATGTTGTTAGAGGAAGATATATGTATCCGTTCCCAAGCCAGTAGTGGCTATCAAGGGATGAGATCCGTGACGCAAGTAACTTAAAAGGGAGTAGGGAAAGAAAGTTAAGAACTTAATATTATAATTAACACCATCACCAATTAAATATATAAAACAAAAGAGTGCACAAGGGGGAGGGGTATTAACACTTTACAAGGGGATTAATCCACAATCGATGTCTTCTGCTGAAGACGCTGGTGCCATAACTCTTGGTGCCGAGTCCTTGGTGCTTTCTTCGTGGCCTCACAACGAATTCTCCAAAGAAGTTGAGCCTACCCTGGCCACAGGTCAGCCAAAACACAGGTCCACTGGGGGCACCGCCGTGGAGGCCGTCAACCACACGTCCAGCTGGTCTGCTGGCAGGTTCTGAGCCAACAAGGCTGGTACGGCCACTCCACGAACGATAAAAGGGGAACGCCCTAGACAGGAGCCTCGTGTGACACCACAAATCACTCTCCTGTCTTCAGTACCCCAGTGGATGATCGTCTCCAACAGTCGGTCCCGGGTAAATCCTTTTACTGCCACTCCACTGGCAGGCTAACACACCACAGTGTTCTTCCGGGGGGACGACGTCACTACAGCTGCAGCAAAGTTCAAGGTATGGAGACTGGCTGCCTCGGGTAGACTGACCCAACTCCCATTACAGCAGTCCCAGGTCGACTCTGTAAGCACACACGTCATCAATAACTGGGACACTAAAACACCTCACTTACAGGCTCAGACGCAAACGCCCGACACATCCACTTCATAGATGGCGTTGTAGTCTGAGCACCACCTCACCAGAGGTCAGCAGCGGCGGTGTAGAGTGCTGAACGGGACTGGAAACTAGCCCTTGTGGCCGGTACACGTTGCCCTCTCCAGGTGTCGTCGTCCATTAGGTGGGGGTTTTGGGAGCTGACCCACAGATGGCGTGGTCGTGACTGCTCCGGGATCAGACGCTGGATCCGGGTTCGTAACAGTGTGTGTGTGTGTGTGTGTGTACTCACCTAGTTGTGTTTGCGGGGGTTGAGCTCTGGCTCTTTGGTCCCGCCTCTCAACTGTCAATCAACAGGTGTACAGATTCCTGAGCCTATTGGGCTCAAACATATCTACACTTGAAACTGTGTATGGAGTCAGCCTCCACCACATCACTTCCTAATGCATTCCATTTGTCAACCACTCTGACACTAAAAAAGTTCTTTCTAATATCTCTGTGGTTCATTTGGGCACTCAGTTTCCACCTGTGTCCCCTTGTGCGTGTGTCCCTTGTGTTAAATAGCCTGTCTTTATCTACCCTTTCAATTCCCTTCAGAATCTTGAATGTGGTGATCATGTCCTCCCTAACTTCTGTCTTCCAGCGAAGTGAGGTTTAATTCCCGTAGTCTCTCCTCGTAGTTCATACCTCTCAGCTCGGGTACTAGTCTGGTGGCAAACCTTTGAACCTTTTCCAGTTTAGTCTTATCCTTGACTAGATATGGACTCCATACTGGGGCTGCATACTCCAGGATTGGCCTGACATATGTGGTATACAAAGTTCTGAATGATTCTTTACACAAGTTTCTGAATGCCGTTCGTATGTTGGCAGCCTGGCATATGCCGCTGATGTTATCCACTTGATATGTGCTGCAGGAGACAGATCTGGCATGATATCAACCCCCAAGTCTTTTTCCTTCTCTGACTCCTGTAGAATTTCCTCTCCCAGATGATACCTTGTATCTGGCCTCCGGCTTCCTACACCTATCTTTATTACATTATATTTGGTTGGGTTAAACTCTAACAACCATTTGTTCGACACACCATTTGTGTGTGTGTGTACTCACCTAATTGTACTCACCTAATTGTGCTTGCGGGGGTTGAGCTCTGGCTCTTTGGTCCCGCCTCTCAACAGTCAATCAACAGGTGTACAGATTCCTGAGCCTATTGGGCTCTATCATATCTACACTTGAAATTGTGTATGGAGTCAGCCTCCACCACATCACTTCCTAATGCATTCCATTTGTCAACCACTCTGACACTAAAAAAGTTCTTTCTAATATCTCTGTGGCTCATTTGGGCGCTCAGTTTCCACCTGTGCCCCTTTGTGCGTGTGCCCCTTGTGTTAAATAGCCTGTCTTTATCTACCCTATCAATTCCCTTGAGAATCTTGAATGTGGTGATCAGGTCCCCCCTAACTCTTCTGTCTTCCAGGGAAGTGAGGCTTAATTCCCGTAGTCTCTCCTCGTAGCTCATACCTCTCAGCTCGGGTACTAGTCTGGTGGCAAACCTTTGAACCTTTTCCAGTTTAGTCTTATCCTTGACTAGATATGGACTCCATGCTGGGGCTGCATACTCTAGGATTGGCCTGACATATGTGGTATGCAAAGTTCTGAATGATTCTTTACACAAGTTTCTAAAGGCCGTTCTTATGTTAGCCAACCTGGCACATGCTGCTGATGTTATCCTCTTGATATGAGCTTCAGGGGACAAGTCTGGCGTGATATCAACCCCCATGTCTTTTTCTTTCTCTGACTCCTGAAGAATTTCCTCTCCCAGATGATACCTTTTTTTGGCCTCCTGCTCCCTACACCTATCTTCATTATATTACATTTGGTTCTTTTAAACTCTAACAACCACTTGTTCGACCATTCCTGCAGTTTGTCTAGGTCTTCTTGAAGCCTCAAACAGTCCTCTTCTGTCTTAATCCTTCTCATAATTTTGGCATCGTCCGTAAACATTGAGAGAAATGAATCTATACCCTCCGGGAGATAATTTACATATATCATAAACAAGATAGGACCGAGTACAGAGCCCTGTGGGACTCCACTGGTGACTTCACGCCAATCAGAGGTCTCACCCCTCACCGTAACTCTCTGCTTCCTATTGCTTAGGTACTTCCTTATCCACTGGCGCACCTTACCAGCTACACCTGCCTGTCTCTCCAGCTTATGTACCAGCCTCTTATGCGGTACTGTGTCAAAGGCTTTCCGACAATCCAAGAAAATGCAGTCCGCCCAGCCCTCTCTTTCTTGCTTAATCTGAGTTACCTGGTCATAGAATTCTATTAAGCCAGTCAGGCAAGATTTACCCTCCCTGAACCCATGTTGTCGATTTGTCACGAAGTCCCTTCTCTCCAGATGTGCTACCAGGTTTTTTCTCACGATCTTCTCCATCACCTTGCATGGTATACAAGTCATGGATACTGGCCTGTAGTTCAGTGCCTCTTGCCTGTCGCCCTTTTTGTATATTGGGACCACACTCGCCGTCTTCCATATTTCTGGCAGGTCTCCCGTCTCCAGTGACCTACTATACACTATGGAGAGTGGCAAGCAAAGTACCTCTGCACACTCTTTCAGTACCCATGGCGAGATCCCGTCTGGACCAACAGCCTTTCTAACATCCAGGTCTAGCAGGTGTCTCTTGACCTCCTGTCTCGTAATTTCAAACTCTTCCAAGGCCGCCTGGTTTACTTCCCTCTCTACTAGCACAGTGACCTCACCTTGTTCTGTTGTGAAGACCTCTTGGAACCTCTTGTTGAGTTCATCACACACCTCTTTGTCATTCTCTGTATACCTATCCTCTCCTGTTCTAACTTTCACTACCTGTTCTTTCACTGTTGTTTTCCTTCTGATGTGACTGTGGAGATAGCTTTGGTTCTGTCTTGGCTTTGTTTGCTATATCATTTTCATAACTTTTCTCTGCTTCTCTTCTCACCCTGACATACTCATTCCTGGTTCTCTGGTATCTCTCTCTGCTTTCTGGTGTTCTGTTATTCCGGAAGTTCCTCAACGGCCTTTTGTTCAGTTTCTTTGCTTCCATACATGCCCTATTATACCATGGATTCTTCTTTTGTTTCTCGGATTTTTCCTTTTGGGCCGGGATGTATCTGCTTACTGCCTCCTGACACTTTTGGGTGACATGGTTCATCATATCTTGTACAGACTTAGTTCTGAGGTCTGTGTCCCAAGATATTTCCCTTAGGAAGCTTCTCATCTCCTCATAATTTCCCTTTCGGTATGCCAGCCTTTTGTTTCCTAGTTCATTTTTTGGGGGGATAATTCCTAGCTCTACCAGGTACTCAAAGTTCAATACACTGTGATCACTCATTCTTAAGGGCGCTTCCATCTTGACTTTCCTTATATCCCACTCATTTA
>NC_091151.1:2375201-2478112 GCF_040958095.1 Procambarus clarkii
TAATTCCCCTTTCGGTATGCCAGCCTTTTGATTCCTAGTTCTTTTTTGGGGGAGATAAGTCCTAGCTCTACCAAGTACTCAAAGTTCAATACACTGTGGTCACTCATTCCCAAGGGCGCTTCCATCTTAACTTCCCTTATATCCCATTCATTTAGGGTAAATATCAAATCAAGCATTGCTGGTTCATCTTCTCCTCTCATTCTTGTTGGTTCTTTGGTGTGCTGGCTTAGAAAGTTTCTTGTTGCCACGTCCAGCAGCTTAGCTCTCCATGTTTCTGGTCCTCCATGCGGGTCTCTGTTCTTCCAATCTATCTTCCCATGGTTGAAGTCTCCCATAATTAGTAATCCATATCCATTCCTGCTAGCAACAGAAGCTGCTCTTTCTATTATGTTAATGGTGGCCATGTTGTTTCTATCATATTCCTGTCTAGGTCTTCTGTCATTTGGTGGTGGATTATATATGACTGCGACTATAATTTTTTTCCCTCCATTTGTTACAGTACCTGCTATGTAGTCACTGAAACCTTCACAGCCCTGAATATCCATCTCCTCAAAATCCCAGCCTTTTCTTACCAGCAGAGCTACACCACCCCCACCTCTTCCTTCCCTCTCTTTCCTCATAACATAATAGTCCTGTGGGAACACTGCATTTGTTATCGTTCTCGTGATCTTTGTTTCTGTGAGGGCTATTATGTCTGGGTTTTCCTCTAGTACCAGTTCTCCAAGCTCATTTGCTGTGTGTGTGTGTGTGTGTGTGTACTCACCTAGTTGAACTCACCTAGTTGTCCTTGTGGGGGTTGAGCTTTGTCTCTTTGGTCCCGCCTCTCAACTGTCAATCAACTGGTGTACAGATTCCTGAGCCTACTGGGCTCTATCATATCTACATTTGAAACTGTGTATGGAGTCAGCCTCCACCATTTCACTTCCTAGTGCATTCCATTGGTTATATTACACACACACACACACACACACACACACATATATTAGAAAGAGATATTAGAAAGAACTTTTTTAGTGTCAGAATGGTTGACAAATGGAAGGGGGAGGGGAGACACACGATTAGTGAGGTCCGCGGAAATTCGTCAATTTCTCGGGGCATTAAAGGAGTATAGAGGCTAGATCATAGTATTTGGCTTCTCACAGTGTGTAGCTAGCAGGGTGCAACATAGCATAGTCATATCGCTAGCGATAGTGCGAAGATTTGGCGAAGAAACCAAAGTGGAGCTAGTGGCTTCACCGGTGCATGTAAGTGTGCGACCTGACCGAGTGGGACGCCCCGCCGTGGAACTACGTAAGTGTGCTGTTGAGTGGTGACTGTGATCAGTGGTACAGTGAATTAGTGAACTGTCACACAACGATACAGTGACTGACTCCAGAGCTTTGTGTAGACAGAGAAGAACCGACATCATCAATCTACCAGCACTTAGTGAATCACCTAGTGGGAGACAACGACGGATAACCATCGTCATCATACATCGTCCTTACTCATCTGGTTGTGTGAGCGGGAGGAGTCTGGTATGTACCCCTCTCTGGTCAATTAATCAGGTGTACAGATTGAGGTAAAATATTATTAAATTCTTGTTCAGGATATCATATATATTTAAAAATCTCAGGGTGGCTCATTTAGGCAGAGGTAACGCATAAGGGATATCTTGACACATACAAGCACGCCCGCCCACGTACGTATACACGCACACAAGTGTGCACACGCTAAAACAGACACACACACAGACATGCACACACACACACACACACACACAATTGTTCAGTCAGGGGAAAAGGATTTAACACCTGGGATCAGGACCTTACTATTCCCCCCCTCTTGACCCCCCCATCTGACCTGACCGACCTGGTCGCCATCTCCGCCCCCTACCCCTAGTCCCCCGCATCGCCCATACACACACACTTTCCCTCCCCACTCTCTCCCCCTCTCTCCCTCTCCCACTCCCTCTCTCCCACTCTCTCTCTCTCTCCCACTATCTCTCTCCTGCTCTCTCTCTCTCCTGCTCTCTCTCTTTCTCTCTCTCTCTCTCTCTCTCTCTCTCTCTCTCTCTCTCTCTCTCTCTCTCTCTCTCTCTCTCTCTCTCTCTCTCTGTCTCTCTCTCTCTCTCTCTCCCTCACTCGTTCTCCATCTCTCTCCCTCTCTTGTCTCTCCCTCCCTCCCTCCCTCCCGCCTCTCTCTCCATCTCCTCCCCTCCTCCCCTTCTACTTTCTTCTCACTTCAGTGGAAGGGTCAGATCCCCCCACCCACCCATTTATCTCTCCCTTTATCACTCCCTTTCTCTCTCTCTCTCCCTCCCCCATCCCGCTCTGCCCTCCTGACGAATCCTATCACGTCACATCTATAGGAACAGGGTCAAGCATGGCAGCCAGAGGTACCAGGGGAACAGGGAAGAGCCAAGGTGACGAAATGAAGGAAATGTTCGCCCAGTTTCTGGAGGACATCAAGAGTGAGATGGAAGAAATGATGCTGGAAATGAAGAACGAATTAAGCAACCTGAAATGAGAGCTGACAGCAGCAAAGGAGATTAGAGCCCTCAAAGAAAATGGTATCGAGGCTGAGAATCAGAAAACCATCCAGGGAGAAGGTGGTAAATTTTTTTGGATGAGAATGCCACAACAAAAGCAACATTTGCGGAAATACTAAAAAAAAATAACTCTGAAGTAATGACTGCAGTGATGGAGGTGGCCATGAAAGCAGCCACCTCACAGGAGGCGGCACACTCCACTAGCCAACTGCTGGAAAGGAACAGATCAGTGGTTGCTGTGGGTATTAAAGAGCAGGAAGGCTCTAATAGGACAGAGTGGAATGACAAGGACAAAGCAGCAGTGAATGAAGTACTAAAGACACTAGACATGGAAGGGGCTGAGCATAGCATTGAGAAGGTTTTCAGGCTAGGCTGGTACAACAAAGACCGAGACCGAATGATAAAGATAGTGTTTGCAAACAAGATCACAAAGGAGAAGATCCTATCAAGGAAGAGCACCCTGAAAAACGTGGGAAAATTAAAAAAATGTATTCCTCCAGAGACATGACAAGGGAGGGGAGAGAGCCGTGGCGGCAGAAGCAAGGAAGAGGCACAGGGCAAGAGGGGAAAACCAGGAAGTCACAGCTCCCAACACAACACCCCCAGAGGCGAGGGGGGATCCCACAACCAGCTACCCAGTAACACCAGAAGGGAGGACAACCCCGCCTCCCTCCTCTGCATAGAAAACCCCCCCTACCCCAAACCCTCCCTGCCCCCACTCATATGTTCAGCCAAATCTCCCTCCCCCCACACCCAATCCCCACCCTTCTACCCCTACCCTCCTCCCGAGTCCTCCCTCCCCCCCTTTCCTTCCCGTCCTCCCTCACCTTTCACCCCATACCCTCCCGAGTCCTCCCTCCCCCCCTTTCCTTCCCATCCTCCCTCCCCTTTCACCCCATACCCTCCCTGTCCCTCCCCCTTCACTGGATCCCCCGCCCCTCATCCCAGTATCCTCTGAGACCCTGTTATCCACCTCAGAGGTCCTCACACCCATGGAACAGCCTCCCCCACCAGCAGAACACTCACCAAGGAGGCGATTTGAGAAGGGACAGAAGAAAGTGAGCCTCAAAGCGATGTACACTAACATAGATGGAATTACAAATAAAGCAAATGAGCTTGGAGAACTGGTACTAGAGGAAAACCCAAACATAATAGCCCTCACAGAAACAAAGATCACGAAAACGATAGCAAATGCAGTGTTTCCACAGGACTATTATGTTATGAGGAAAGAGAGGGAAGGAAGAGGTGGGGGTGGTGTAGCTCTGCTGGTAAGAAAAGGCTGGGATTATGAGGAGATGGATATTCAGGGCTGTGAAGGTTTCAGTGACTACATAGCAGGTACTGTAACAAATGGAGGGAAAAAAATTATAGTCGTAGTCATATATAATCCACCACCAAATGACAGAAGACCTAGACAGGAATATGATAGAAACAACATGGCCACCATTACATATTAACATAATTGAAAGAGCAGCTTCTGTTGCTAGCAGGAATGGATCTGGACTACTAATTATGGGAGACTTCAACCATGGGAAGATAGATTGGAAGAACAGAGACCCGCATGGAGGACCAGAAACATGGAGAGCTAAGCTGCTGGACGTGGCAACAAGAAACTTTCTAAGCCAGCACATCAAAGATCCAACAAGAATTAGAGGAGAGGATGAACCAGCAATGCTTGATTTGATATTTACCCTAAATGAGTGGGATATAAGGGAAGTTAAGATGGAAGCGCTCTTGGGAATGAGTGACCACAGTGTATTGAACTTTGAGTGCCTGGCAGAGCTAGGACTTATCTCCCCCAAAAAAGAACTAGGAATCAAAAGGCTGGCATACCGAAAGGGGAATTATGAACAGATGAGAAGTTTCCTAGATGAAATACCTTGGGACACAGACCTCAGAGACAAGTCTGTACAGGGTATGATGGACTATGTTACCCAGAAGTGTCAGGAGGCAGTAAACAGGTTCTTCCCGGCCCAAAGGGAAAAATCCGAGAAGCAACAGAAGAATCCATGGTATAATAGGGCATGTATGGAAGCGAAGAAACTGAACAAAAGGGCGTGGAGGAACTTCCGGAATAACAGAACACCAGAAAGCAGAGAGAGATACCAGAGAACCAGGAATGAGTACGTCAGGGTGAGAAGAGAAGCAGAGAAAAATTTTGAAAATTATATAGCAAACAAAGCCAAGACCGAACCAAAGCTACTCCACAGTCACAACAGAAGGAAAACAACAGTGAAAGAACAGGTATTGAAACTTCGAACAGGCGAGGACCGGTATACAGAGAATGACAGAGAGGTGTGTGAAGAACTCAACAAGAGGTTCCAGGAGGTCTTCACAATAGAACAAGGTGAGGTCACTGTGCTAGGAGAAAGGGAGGTAAACCAGGCGGCCTTGGAAGAGTTCGAAATTACGAGAGAAGAGGTCAAGAGACACCTGCTGGATCTGGATGTTAGAAAGGCTGTTGGTCCAGATGGGATCTCACCATGGGTACTGAAAGAGTGTGTAGAGGCACTTTGCTTGCCACTCTCCATAGTGTATAGTAAGACACTGGAGACGGGAGACCTAGCAGAAATATGGAAGACGGCGAATGTGGTCCCAATATACAAAAAGAGAGACAGGCAAGAGGCACTGAACTACAGGCCAGTGTCCTTGACTTGTATACCATGCAAGGTGATGGAAAAGATCGTGAGAAAAAACCTGGTAACACATCTGGAGAGAAGGGACTTTGTGACAAATTGCCAACATGGGTTCAGGGAGGGTAAATCTTGCCTTACAGGCTTGATAGAATTCTACGATCAGGTGACAAAGATTAAGCAAGAAAGAGAGGGCTGGGCGGACTGCATTTTCTTGGATTGTCGGAAAGCCTTTGACACAGTACCGCATAAGAGGCTGGTACATAAGCTGGAGAGACAGGCAGGTGTAGCTGGTAAGGTGCTCCAGTGGATAAGGGAGTATCTAAGCAATAGGAAGCAGAGAGTTACGGTGAGGGGTGAGACCTCCGATTGGCGTGAAGTCACCAGTGGAGTCCCACAGGGCTCTGTACTCGGTCCTATCTTGTTTCTGATATATGTAAATGATCTCCCGGAGGGTATCGATTCATTTCTCTCAATGTTTGCGGACGATGCTAAAATTATGAGAAGGATTAAGACAGAAGAGGACTGTTTGAGGCTTCAAGAAGACCTAGACAAGCTGAAGGAATGATCAAACAAATGGTTGTTAGAGTTTAACCCAACCAAATGTAATGTAATGAAGATAGGTGTACGGAGCAGGAGGCCAGATACAAGGTATCATCTGGGAGAGGAAATTCTTCAGGAGTCAGAGAAGGAAAAAGACTTGGGGGTTGATATCACGCCAGAGCTGTCTCTTGCAGCACATATCAAGCGGATAACATCAGCGGCATATGCCAGGCTGGCCAACATACGAATGGCATTCAGAAACTTGTGTAAAGAATCATTCAGAACCTTGTATACCACATATGTCAGGCCAATCCAGGAGTATGCAGCCCCAGCATGGAGTCCATATCTAGTCAAGGATAAGACTAAACTGGAAAAGGTTCAAAGGTTTGCCACCAGACTAGTACCCGAGCTGAGAAGTATGAGCTACGAGGAGAGACTACGGGAATTAAACCTCACTTCGCTGGAAGACAGAAGAGTTAGAGGGGACATGATCACCACATTCAAGATTCTGAAGGGAATTGATAGGGTAGATAAAGACAGTCTATTTAACACAAGGGGAACACACACAAGGGGACACAGGTGGAAACTGAGTGCCCAAATGAGCCACAGAGATATTAGAAAGAACTTTTTTAGTGTCAGAGTGGTTGACAAGTGGAATGCATTAGGGGGTGATGTGGTGGAGGCTGACTCCATACACAGTTTCAAGTGTAGATATGACAGAGCCCAATAGGCTCAGGAATCTGTTCACCTGTTGATTGACGGTTGAGAGGCGGGACCAAAGAGCCAGAGCTCAACCCCCGCAAACACAACTAGGTGAGTACATTTATGAGTATGTACTCACCTAGTTGTGTTTGCGGGGGTTGAGCTCTGGCTCCTTGGTCCCGACTCTCAACCGTCAATCAACTGATGTACAGATTCCTGAGCCTACTGGGCTCTGTCATATCTACATTTGAAACTGTGTATGGAGTCAGCCTCCACCACATCACTTCCTAATGCATTCCATTTACTACTACTCTGACACTGAAAAAGTTCTTTCTCAGTGTCAGAGTAGTTAGTAATTGGAATGCACTAGGAAGTGATGTGGTGGAGGCTGACTCCATACACAGTTTCAAATGTAGATATGACAGAGCCCAGTAGGCTCAGGAATGTGTGTGTGTGTGTGTGTGTGTATGTGTAATTACCTAAGTGTAGTTACAGGATGAGAGCTACGCTCGTGGTGTCCCGTCTTCCCAGCACTCTTTGTCATATAACGCTTTGAAACTACTGACGGTCTTGTCCTCCACCACCTTCTCCCCTAACTTGTTCCAACCGTCTACCACTCTGTTTGCGAAAGTGAATTTTCTTATATTTCTTCGGCATCTGTGTTTAGCTAGTTTATATCTATGACCTCTTGATCTTAAAGTTCCAGGTCTCAGGAAATCTTCCCTATCGATTTTATCAATTCCTGTTACTATTTTGTATGTAGTGATCATATCACCTCTTTTTCTTCTGTCTTCTTGTTTTGGCATATTTAATGCCTCTAACCTCTCCTCGTAGCTCTTGCCCTTCAGTTCTGGGAGCCACTTAGTAGCATGTCTTTGCACCTTTTCCAGTTTGTTTATGTGCTTCTTAAGATATGGGCACCACACAACCGCTGCATATTCTAGCTTTTGCCTAACAAAAGTCGTGAACAATTTCTTTAGTATATCGCCATCCATGTATTTAAAAGCAATTCTGAAGTTAGAAAGCGTGGCATAGGCTCCTCGCACAATATTCTTTATGTGGTCCTCAGGTGATAGTTTTCTATCTAGAACCACCCCTAGATCTCTTTCTTTATCAGAATTCTTTAAAGATTTCTCACATAATATATAGGTTGTGTGGGTCTATGTTCTCCTATTCCACATTCCATAACATGGCATTTATTAACATTAAATTCCATTTGCCAAGTGGCGCTCCATGTACTTATTTTGTCCAGGTCTTCTTGAAGGGCATGACAATCATCTAAGTTTCTTATCCTTCCTATTATCTTAGCATCATCAGCAAACATGTTCATATAATTCTGTATACCAACTGGTAGATCATTTATGTAGACAATAAACATCACTGGTGCAAGAACTGAACCCTGTGGTACTCCACTTGTGACATTTCTCCAGTCCGATACATTGCCTCTGATCACAGCCCTCATTTTTCTATCAGTCAGAAAATTTTTCATCCATGTTAGAAGCGTACCTGTCACTCCTCCAATATTTTCCAGTTTCCAGAAAAACCTCTTATGTGGAACTCTGTCGAAAGCCTTTTTTAGGTCCAGATAGATGCAGTCAACCCAACCATCTCTTTCCTGTAATATCTCTGTTGCTCGATCATAGAAACTGAGTAAATTCGATACACAGGATCTTCCAGATCGAAAACCATACTGTCTGTCTGATATTATATCATTTCTCTCCAGGTGTTCTACCTATTTAGATTTAATTATTTTTTCCAATATTTTGACTATTACACTTGTCAATGATACCGGTCTATAATTAAGGGGATCTTCCCTGCTTCCACTTTTGTAGATTGGAACTGTTAGCCTTTTTCTACACATCAGCTACAACTCCTGTAAACAAGGATGCCTGAAAAATCAGTTGAAGAGGAATGCTGAGCTCAGGTGCACATTCTCTCAGAACCCATGGTGAAACCCCATCTGGACCAACTGCTTTGTTCTTATTTAGCTCCTTGAGCATTTTTTCCACTTCGTCTCTAGACACCTCTATGTGCTCTGGAATTCTTATTGTATCTGGTTCCCTGAAGATTTCATTTTGTACAAACACACTTTGGAACTTTTCGTTTAATGTTTCACACATTTCCTTTTCATTTTCCGTGAATCTATTTCCCATTTTCAACCTCTGAATATTATCCTTTACCTGCAATTTGTTGTTTATGAATTTATAGAATAGACCTGGTTCTGTCTTACATTTGTCTGCAATCCCTTTTTCAAAATTTCTTTCTGCCTCTCTCCTCACTGCCGTGTAGTTGTTTCTCGCATCTTTGTATCGCTGGTATGTTTGGGGGTTCGGCCTCTTCCTGTATTGATTCCATTTTTGTGTCTTTTGGTCTCTGGCCCTCTCGCACTTTCTGTTGAACCAATCCTGTTTCCTAGTTCTGCTTCTCTGTTTTGGTATAAATTTTTTTGTGCCTTTATCATATATTTCACAAAACCTGACATACATCTCATTCACTTCCTTGCCTAGCAACAAGTCTGTCCAATTATACTCACTAAAATTTTTTCTAAGGCTGCCATAATGTCCTCTCCTAAAGTCAGGTTTTTCATTTGCATCGACCGTCATATTTTTTTCCAGATTATAACGCATTGCATACTTTATTACCAAAAAGACATGGTCACTTTTATCCAGGGGAGGAAGGTACTGAATGTCAAATATTTCTTCCTCCTTCCTGGTAAATATCGAATCTAGCATGGAGGGAACGTCCCCTTCCCTCATCCTCGTAGCTTGTTTAACATGTTGAGACAAGAATGTTTCCAGGATGAGGTCTACAAATTTACAGGTCCAAAAATCTTCTGTTTTAGCTTCACATGCTTCCCAGTCTATGGATTTCAAGTTGAACTCGCCGACTATCAACAGTCGTGAACTATCGTTATCCGCTCTAGCTATGATCTCTCTCATTATTGTTATAAGACCTTCTTGTTTACTATCTAGCTCCTCCTTTGACCATGTGCTGCTTGGTGGTGGACTATATGCATTTATGATCATTAGTTTATCATCCTAATGGCAGATCTCTAGTGCTATTATGTCAACTTCTTGTGGATTGGCAGTCACTATTTCGTTCACCTTTAGGTGTTCTTTCACCAGCACAGCAACGCCAACGCCTTTCCTCTGTGTGTGTGTGTGTGTGTGTGTGTGTGTGTGTGTGTGTGTGTGTGTGTGTGTGTGTGTGTGTGTGTGTGTGCTCACCTATTTGTACTCACCTATTTGTGCTTGCAGGATCGAGCATTGACTCTTGGATCCCACGTTTCCAGCTATCGGTTGTTTACAGCAATGACTCCTGTCCCATTTCCATATCATACCTAATTTTAAAAGTATGAATAGAGTTTGCTTCCACAACCTGTTCTCCAAGTGCATTCCGTTTTTCCACTACTCTCACGCTGAAAGAAAACTTCCTAACATCTCTGTGACTCATCTGAGTTTCCAGTTTCCACCCATGTCCCCTCGTTCTGTTATTATTACGTGTGAACATTTCATCTATTTCCACTTTGTCAATTCCCCTGAGTATTTTATATGTCCCTATCATATCTCCTCTCTCCCTTCTTTTCTCTAGTGTCGTAAGGTTCAGTTCCTTCAGACGCTCTTCATATCCCATCCCTCGTAACTCTGGGACAAGCCTCGTCGCAAACCTCTGAACCTTCTCCAGTTTCCTTATGTGTTTCTTCAGATGGGGACTCCATGATGGCGCGGCATACGCTAAGACGGGTCTCACGCAGGCAGTGTAAAGCGCCCTAAAAGCCTCCTCATTTAGGTTTCTGAATGAAGTTCTAATTTTCGTCAGTGTAGAGTACGCTGCTGTCGTTATCCTATTGATATGTGCCTCAGGAGTTAGATTAGGTGTCACATCCACTCCCAGGTCTCTTTCTCGAATCGTTACAGCTAGGCTGTTCCCCTTCATTGTGTACTGTCCCTTTGGTCTTCTATCACCTGATCCCATTTCCATAACTTTACATTTACTGGTGTTAAACTCCAGTAGCCATTTCCCTGACCATCTCTGCAACCTGTTTAAGTCCTCTTGGAGGATCCTACAATCGTCGTCTTTCACAACTCTTCTCATTAATTTTGCGTCATCCGCAAACATTGACATGTATGATTCCTCTCCTGTAAACATATCATTTACGTAAATTAGAAAGAGGATTGGTCCCAGCACCGATCCTTGAGGTACTCCACTTGTTACTGTTCGCCAGTCCGACTTCTCGCCCCTTACCATTACCCTCTGGCACCTTCCTGTTAGGTAGTTCCTCACCCATGCTAGGGCCTTTCCGCTTACTCCTGCCTGCCTCTCAAGTTTGTATAGCAGTCTCATGTGCGGTACTGTATCAAAGGCCTTTTGGCAGTCAAGAAATATGCAGTCTGCCCAGCCTTCTCTGTCGTGCCTTATCCTTGTTACTTTATCATTGAATTCTAAAAGGTTTGTTAGGCATGATTTCCCTGTCCAGAACCCATGTTGGTGCTTGTTTACAAACCCAATGCTCTCCAGGTGCTCAACAAATCTTAGCCTAATTATTCTTTCAAGTATTTTGCAGGGGATGCTTGTCAGTGATACGGGTCTGTAGTTAAGTGCCTCCTCCCTATCACCTTTCTTGAAAATCGGTACGACATTTGCCTTCTTCCAGCAACTGGGCAATTCTCCCGACATAAGTGACTCATTAAAGATCATTGCCAGAGGCACGCTGAGAGCCTGTGCTGCCTCTTTAAGTATCCACGGTGATAATTTGTCTGGTCCAACAGCTTTACTTGCATCCAGTGTTGTCAACTGTTTCATTACCTCCTCTGCTGTCACCTCTATATCTGATTGTCTTTCATCTAGGGTAATCGCTTCTAACAATGGGAGCTGCTCAGGCTCGGTTGTGAACACTCCATGGAAACTTGCATTCAGTACCTCGCAGATTTCCTTGTCGCTTTCTGTATATGCCCCTTCTGTTTTCCTCAGTCTTGTCACTTGGTCATTTACCGACATCTTCCTTCTTATATGGCTATGTAGTAATTTAGGTAGCTTTTTTCCTTTGATCGCAATATCATTCTCATAATTTCTTTCCGACACTCGTCTTATGTTAATGTAATCATTCCTAGCTCTGTTACATCTAATTCTGTTGTCCTCTGTCCTTTGTCTTCTGTACTTCCTCCACTCCCTCCTGCTTTTCACCTTTGCTTCCTGACACTGTCTATTAAACCATGGGTTATTATATTCCCTCCTGCTTTTTTCCTTTACTGTTGGAATAAATCTCTCTTCAGCCTTCTTGCATTTCCATACGACTTGGTTCATCATACCTTGTGTTTTGTACCCTGTATTATACCCTGTTTTTCCTCTAAGTTCTTCCTCCTACTGCACTTCTCCCAGGTAGTCCCTTATCCTTCTGTAGTCCCCTTTTCTGTAATCAAGTCTTCTTTCCCGGACCTCTTGTCCTTTGGTGTGTGTGTGTGTGTGTGTGTGTGTGTGTGTGTGTGTGTGTGTGTGTGTGTGTGTGTGTGTGTGTGTGTGTGTGTGTGTGTGTGTGTGTGTGTGTGTGTGTGTACTCACCTATTTGTTGGAATTTGTGTGTGTGTGTGTGTGTGTATTTTGGTCATGAATTTGTGTACACTTTTGAATGGGAGTACTCACCTATTTGTACTCGCTTAGTTAGGGTTGCGGGGGGTCTGGCTCTTTGGTCCGGCTCTTTAGAATGCCAGACAGAACACAGAGAGTAACAGGCAGTCAAATAAAATCGAGTCCAAGCGCAGTTAAAAGTTTTGTACCTCAAGGTACAAAACCACTCCTTGCACCAAACAGTGGTGCAAGGTCCTTGCACCACTGCTTTTCCTTATTCTCATATCAGATATAGACTAAAATACAAGTCACAGCTTCTTGTCATCCTTTGCAGATGATACCTCTTAACACCGAAAGTTACCTCTGCTGAAGACATTGAAAAACTGCAAGCAGATATTAATAAAGTTTACGATTGGGCAACAGAAAATACCATGATGTTTGACAGTGATAAATTCCAGGTACTCAGGTACAGTAAAAATGAGGATCCGAAACATAATACAGGGTACAAAACACAATCAAATCTGCACATAGTAGGAAAACAGCATGTCAAGGATTTGAGAATAATGATGTCTGACGACCTAACGTTTATTGAGCAAATATTGCATCAGCCAGATAAATTATAGGATGGATTACAAGAACCCACCAGGATGGGAGCCGGTCGGCCGAGCGGACAGCACGCTGTACTTGTGATCCTGTGGTCCCGGGTTCGATCCCGGGCGCCGGCGAGAAACAATGGGCAGTTTCTTTCACCCTATGCCCCTGTTACCTAGCAGTAAAATAGGTACCTGGGTGTTAGTCAGCTGTCACGGGCTGCTTCCTGGGGGTGGAGGCCTGGTCGAGGACCGGGCCGCGGGGACACTAAAAAGCCCCAAAATCATCTCAAGATAACCTATATAACTTTCAAATCCAGGGATCCTATCACAATGGTTGTACTAATCAAATCACTTGAGTTGTCCCGTCTCGAGTACTGCCCAGTACTCACTTCCCCCTTCAGAGCAGGAGAGATTGTTGAAATGACGGGAATACAGAGAACATATACGGCACGAATAGACGCGATAAAGCACCTAAATTATTGGGATCTTTTCAAAGCTCTCCAAATGTACTCACTAGAAAGGAGAAGAGAGAGAGAGATATCAAATAATATACAAGTGGAAAGTACTGGAGGGCTAGGTACCAAATCTCCACAATAAAATACCAACGTACTGGAGTGAACGATATGGAAGAAAATGAGGAATTGAACCAATGAAGAGCTGAGGTGCCATAGGCACAATCAGAGAACACTATATAAACATCAGAGGTCCATAGTTGTTCAACATCCTCCCAGCGAGTATAAGAAATATTGTGGCAAGAACCGTTGACATCTTCAACAGAAAACTTGATAGTTTTCTTCAAGGAGTACCAGACCAACCGGGCTGTGGTGGGTATGTGGGCCTGCGGGCCGCTCCAAGAAACAGCCTGCTGGACCAAGTGTTTACAAGTCAAGCCTGGCCATGGGCCGGGCTTGGGGAGTAGAAGAACTCACAGAACCCCATCAAGCAGGTAATGGAGTTCATTCACATGAATGTTTGTACACACACCTGTACACAAATGTACACAAATTTGTGTACATTTGCTACTATATACAACTCTGAACGTACACATGGCAGGTTGATGTGTACACCTCTTGACCGCTGTGAAGACGCCCAGATCAAAATGCACATCTCTGTATCAACATGTACACACCAGGATCAATGTACACATGTCTGTATCAACATGTACACACCAGGATCAATGTACACATGTCTGTATCAACATGTACACACCAGGATCAATGTACATATCTCTGTATCAACATGTACACATCTCCGTATCAACATGTACACACCAGGATCAATATACACATCTCTGTATCAACATGTACACACCAGGATCAATGTACACATCTCTGTATCAACATGTACACACCAGGGTCAATGTACACATCTCTGTATCAATGTACACATCTCTGTATCAATGTACACATCTTTGTATCAACATGTACACACTAGGATCAATGTACACATCTCTGTATCAACATGTACACACCAGGATCAATGTACACATCTCTGTATCAACATGTACACTCCAGGATCTATGGACACATCTCTGTATCAATGTACACATCTCTGTATCAATGTACACATCTTTGTATCAACATGTACACACTAGGATCAATGTACACATCTCTGTATCAACATGTACACACCAGGATCAATGTACACATCTCTGTATCAATATGTACACACCAGGATCAATGTACACATCTCTGTATCAACATGTACACACTAGGATCAATGTACACATCTCTGTATCAACATGTACACACCAGGATCAATGTACACATCTCTGTATCAATGTACACATCTCTATATCAACATGTACACACTAGGATCAATGTACACATCTCTGTATCAATATGTACACACCAGGATCAATGTACACATCTCTGTATCAACATGTACACACCAGGATCAATGTACACATCTCTGTATCAACATGTACACACTAGGATCAATGTACACATCTCTGTATCAATATGTACACACCAGGATCAATGTACACATCTCTGTATCAACATGTACACACTAGGATCAATGTACACATCTCTGTATCAACATGTACACACCGGGATCAATGTACACATCTCTGTATCAACATGTACACACCAGGATCAATGTACACATCTCTGTATCAATATGTACACACCAGGATCAATGTACACATCTCTGTATCAACATGTACACATTAGGATCAATGTACACATCTCTGTATCAACATGTACACACCAGGATCAATGTACACATCTCTGTATCAATGTACACATCTCTGTATCAATATGTACACATTAGGATCAATGTACACATCTCTGTATCAATACGTACACACTAGGATCAATGTACACATTTCTGTATCAACATGTACACACCAGGATCAATGTACACATCTCTGTATCAACATGTACACACTAGGATCAATGTACCCATCTCTGTATCAACATGTACACACCAGGATCAATGTACACATCTCTGTATCAACATGTACACACTAGGATCAATGTACCCATCTCTGTATCAACATGTACACACCAGGATCAATGTACACATCTCTGTATCAATATGGACACACCAGGATCAATGTACACATCTCTGTATCAACATGTACACACTAGGATCAATGTACACATCTCTGTATCAATATGTACACACCAGGATCAATGTACACATCTCTGTATCAACATGTTCACACCAGGATCAATGTACACATCTCTGTATCAACATGTACACACTAGGATCAATGTACACATCTCTGTATCAACATGTACACACCAGGATCAATGTACACATCTCTGTATCAATGTACACATCTCTGTATCAACATGTACACACTAGGATCAATGTACACATCTCTGTATCAATATGTACACACCAGGATCAATGTACACATCTCTGTATCAACATGTACACACCAGGAACAATGTACACATCTCTGTATCAACATGTACACACCAGGATCAATGTACACATCTCTGTATCAATATGTACACACCAGGATCAATGTACACATCTCTGTATCAACATGTACACACCAGGATCAATGTACACATCTCTGTATCAACATGTACACTCCAGGATCAATGTACACATCTCTGTATCAATGTACACATCTCTGTATCAATGTACACATCTCTGTATCAATGTACACATCTCTGTATCAACATGTACACACTAGGATCAATGTACCCATCTCTGTATCAACATGTACACACCAGGATCAATGTACACATCTCTGTATCAATATGGACACACCAGGATCAATGTACACATCTCTGTATCAACATGTACACACTAGGATCAATGTACACATCTCTGTATCAATATGTACACACCAGGATCAATGTACACATCTCTGTATCAACATGTTCACACCAGGATCAATGTACACATCTCTGTATCAACATGTACACACTAGGATCAATGTACACATCTCTGTATCAACATGTACACACCAGGATCAATGTACACATCTCTGTATCAATGTACACATCTCTGTATCAACATGTACACACTAGGATCAATGTACACATCTCTGTATCAATATGTACACACCAGGATCAATGTACACATCTCTGTATCAACATGTACACACCAGGATCAATGTACACATCTCTGTATCAACATGTACACACCAGGATCAATGTACACATCTCTGTATCAATATGTACACACCAGGATCAATGTACACATCTCTGTATCAACATGTACACACCAGGATCAATGTACACATCTCTGTATCAACATGTACACTCCAGGATCAATGTACACATCTCTGTATCAATGTACACATCTCTGTATCAATGTACACATCTCTGTATCAATGTACACATCTCTGTATCAACATGTACACACTAGGATCAATGTACACATCTCTGTATCAATATGTACACACCAGGATCAATGTACACATCTCTGTATCAACATGTACACACTAGGATCAATGTACACATCTCTGTATCAATATGTACACACCAGGATCAATGTACACATCTCTGTATCAACATGTACACACTGGGGATGAATGTACACATCTCTATATCAACATGTACACACTAAGATCAATTTACACATCTCTACATTAATGACATGTACTTGCCATGATCAATGTCTTCATCTCTAATTGATCCTGTACAAGATGCGATGATTGAGCACATTGATGGATCACTGTACACAGGGTATAGTTAGAGCGCACCCCCCCCCCACGCTACCGGCGGTCACCACAGATAGCCATTCTGTTAGCAATATTATTCAGCACGCCCATAACTCGACGGGCGCGCATTCCTCACTTTACCATCTGCCCTCCGCTTCTGTTGTTGCTGTTGTGGCTTTTGACGCTGTTGTTACCTGTGTTGCTGTGGTTGTTGTTGATGTTGTTAATGTTGTTGTTTGTCTTGCTGCTGTCTTAGTGCTGCATTTAAATGTGTTACTTCTACTCTAGTTGGAGTATGTGGGAGGAGAGGCTGGGGGATGTGTAACTGGGTGGTTGTCCTCTTGAGGGAAATATGGTGGGGGGGGGGGAGACAGGAGACGTCCACCTGTGATCGTCCTCTGAGATGTGTGCAGTGGGGGCAGGGTGGAGACGTGCACATATGGTCGTCCTCTGAGATGTATGGGGTGGAAGGAGAGGCAAGCTCTTGACGTGCAGCTGTGGCCGTCCCCTCAGGTGTCACTATCCATATGTGTGTGTGGATAGACTGGCCAGCGGCCAGTCTATCAATGACAGTACAGTACAAATAACAGTACAAATGAACAAAAATTAATCCACACGGACAACAAGCATGGCACAAAATCATAAAGTCAATAACAGGAATATCACATAAAGAGCAACACAAAAGGAACTACAAAACAAGCATAATGCATAAAACATGGCATGTACACAGGAAACACAAAGGTACACACAGGAGGCACAAAGGGTGCACACAGAAAAACATACACAGAACAAGCCAGTGACAAAGGAAGAGAAGAAAGAATAAGAAACCAACACATACACACAGAAACCGGGAACCAAGCACAGAACCACACCCAACGCACACATGAAAAAACACCGAAACACGCAGGAACCGCACACGCGGACATACACCGGAACACACACAGGAACCGGAAAACAGAAACCACAATCACACACCCACAAACAAAAACAACGGAACCTGCAAGAACCGAGAAGAACAGGAACAAAGTCACCAATAATGACGCCTATTTTTCTCTTTAAACTCACTCCTTGGATACCAAAGAACATACTTATTCCAAAGCGGCCACTCCTCTTCGGAAAGGCGTACGTCCCCACGGCGATGCGGGCGCTCCATAAACTTCAAAACGACGTCCTCAGGCGGCGGTTTTGATCAACCACCGTCATCAGGCGGCGACCGCACCAAAGCAGCGGACATCGTAGACCCCAGAGTTACTGGAGAGGCAGCAACTCCGCCGCCGATGGAACAGGAACCGAGGGCACAAACTCCGCCCGCGACACCAAGGAAGGAGGCTCCACAGGGGAAAACACGACAGAGGCCACATCCGGAACAGCATCCACAGGGTCGGGCACTAGCGCATAATCCCCACTACGGACATCTTTCCACAGGACCACCACAAGGCCTTGGCCCACATCATCAGCCGCAC
Organism: Procambarus clarkii; assembly: GCF_040958095.1. NCBI lineage: Eukaryota > Metazoa > Arthropoda > Malacostraca > Decapoda > Cambaridae > Procambarus > Procambarus clarkii. The sequence goes on from NC_091151.1 coordinate 2,393,357, forward strand.
CAGCCACAACAGGAGGATGGACCTCCCTCCCCCCCCCCACGGCGGGGAACCCCCGGCTGGAGAAGAAACAGTGGGAAACATAGAGACACTGTCATCGGCGGCAGCAGCAGGCACGTGAACCTTCCCCACCACCATTATAGTCGACACCGCCGCCCCAGGTACCACTTCACCGACATTCGCAGACTCGTAACCGTCAAATTCACCTTCATCGGCCCAGGTAGAAGGAGGGAAGTGCCACAAACGCTTGGGAACCGGCCACATATCTTCAGAGCCGGTGGAGCTCTGGAGGTGGAGCCAGAAACACGGGAAGCGCAAGGGGTGCGCACTTTTGCACGGCACAAGACATCAGCAGCCTCAACGACAGGGGGAACCGGTCCTACTACAGCAGGAGACCCCCGCCTCCATATCACCTCCCAGCACAGCCGGGACAAACAACGGGGACGGAGAGACAGGAGCCGCAGGACAAGGCAGAGGGTCAGGCTCAGAAGACGAAGGGTCAGGCGCAGAAGACGGAGAGACAGGCACAGCAGATGGAGAAGCTGAAGACGGAGAGGGAGCGTCCGGGAGAACAACAGCCACCAGGAACGCCACCAGCAGCAGCACATCCAACAGAGGATGGCACAGCCACCGGAGCACAAGCGGTGTGGATAGTAGTCTGGACACCCCTCAGCTTCCCGGAGGAAAGCACATTGAGCCTCACACTTAAAATAGCATCAAACTGCCCAAAATATCGCTCGAGCAGCTCCTCGGGGAATTCAAGGGGCGTACCGTGCACGCTGACAAAAGTGAGGGACCAACTTCGGTCCTAGACAACCACCGTACCAGCAGCGTCTGGCAGGGGGCAAGGACCGCCCTACGTAACGTCGTAAAACATTCTGTAATCTTCCTCCTCTGTAAACTTCACAATTGCCTGATCCAAAGATACCAATACCACACTATAGATCGCAGCCACGGAGACACGCAGCAGATCACACATAACTAATTCCGTGGCAGGATAATCGGTCCGTCCAGTAAATTCCCACCGAACGAGCCCGCAAAACGGGGTAGGAGAGGCCCCCCTATCATGCAGGCCACATCAACAAATGACGAGTCTGATGGGGTGATCTGTTGGGAACCAAGAAATCCTCCCCCCCCCCACAGAGTGGGAAAGACCCGTAGGTAGCTAAATTAGTGGAAGTTGTGGAAAGCATTTTCTTTCAACCCCAATCATCTAAGCTCAAGCCTGGGCTCAGGCTGGGATCGGGGAGTAGAACTCCAAGAGCCCCATGAAGCAGGTATCAAGCAGGCATGCCAACAATAAGAGAAGAAGCGGAGGGAATATAACAACCAATGGTTTAAAAGACTGTCATAGAAGCAAAAACAAAAAGTAGGAATGAGTGGAAGAAATACAGAGGTCAGAGAATAATGAAAAATCTGGATAAATGAAACAGGGATAGGAATGAATACAAAAATACATAAATACGGCTGGAAAGAAACTATGAAAGTCTAAAGTCGAAAGAAACTATGAAACATCGCCACAGTCCACGTGGTGTAGTGGTAACACACTCTCCTGGCGTTGCTCGAGCGCTTTGGCCTGGGTTCCTATCCTAGCCAGGGAGGATTTACTGGGCGCCAATCCTTAACTGTAGCCTCTGTTCACCCAGCACAACATGGGTACCTGGTTGTTAAACGATTTGGCGGGAAAATTTAGATAAAAGACCTACCCGAATCGTTATGCGTGCAAAACACGCATAACATTTCGTAATGTTATCATATATTAAGATAACAGAAATGTCAGGCTCTACAAGAATGTAAGAACTTTTGTATATATAAATAAATAATGAAAATGCTATTGCCTCTAAAGATAAGACAACCAGAACTCCTACACAATCACATGAGAAGGAAAATGACAGTGAACGACCAGGTTACGAAAAAGGGGGAGGTGAATATTCAAGAAACAATAGAGGATTTACGAGGAACTCAGTGCCAGCTTGCAGACGATGAGTGACAATAACGTGACTGAAGATATGATGCCCAAATCACACGTCAGAAAATACAGAGACGACAACGTTTCGGTCAGTCGTGGACCATTATCAAGTCGTGGAACGCCAGCTTCCTTGAAGTGCTCACTACTGAACCTAAATAGCTGCCAAACATTTGGGCTGGACGGTAGAGCGACGGTCTGAATTCTTGCAGGTCGGCGTTCAATCCCCTCGACCGTCCAAACAGTTTTGCACCATTCCTTCCCTCCCTGCCCCATCCCAAGTCTTTATCCTGACCCCTTCCCAGTACTATATAATCGTAATGGCTTGGCGCTTTCTCCTGATAGTTTCCTCTCCAGTGCCAGAAGCGGAGGTTACCCAAGATGAGATATTTATCATATATTGAGACAACAGAAAGGATACAACTAGCATCACTAGACGAAACTGAAGCTATTGGATCAGACAACGTATCACTATGTATGTTAAAAGAAGGAGTACAGGCCAATTATCGAATCTCTCACGATCATCTTTAATGAGTCACTTATAAAGGAAGAACTATTTTAATTTTCTAAGAATTACCAAGCTGCTGGAAGAAGACAAATGTAATACAATCCCTCGCAATTATGGATTCGTGCCATAATTGCGAGGGATTGGGTACGATGAGAAACCGAAGGAACTAAACCTGACGACGCTAGAAAAGAGGAGGGGGGGGCGGACCAAATACTTAAGGGGGATTAATAGAGTGCAAAAAGAGGAAATGTTCACAATGAACACCAATAGTACATGAGGATATGGATGGAGTCATGGAGATGTTAGAAAGTTTCTTGTAACATAAGAGTAGTGAGAAAGTGGAATGAACGAAAGGAGTAGGATGTGGTTGCAAACTTCGTTAATAATTTTAAAAGTAGATATGATACGAAAATAGGTCGGAAATTACTGCATTAGGCAACAGGCGGTTTGAAAAGCAGGGTCCAAGAGCTAACGCCGGTCATCCAGGCACAAATTGTTCAGTACAAATGGATGAGTATTAATAGATGAGCGAGCAAGCAACACACACAGAGACATTAGAAAGAACTTTTTCAGTGTCAGAGTAGTTAGTAAATAGAATGCATTAGGCAGTGATGTGGTGGAGGCTGACTCCATACACAGTTTCCAAGTGTAGATATGATAGAGTCCAGTAGGCTTAGGAACCTGTACACCAGTTGTTTGACGGTTGAGAGGCGGGCCCAAAGAGCCAAAGCTCAACCCATGCAAGCACAATTAGGTGAGTTCACACGCACACAAACTTGTCACCAACAGCGTCATACTTATATGCTTGTGGTGTTCAAAATTTAATTACCCTGAGCTATTTCCACGAGGCACTTGGGGGATTTTAGGCTCAATTGCCTATTACGCGTATAGTATTGCGAGAGACTAATTATTTGCTATATAACTGAACGCTTGATACTGACCTCTTTTATACACGCATACTACTATTTTTAATTTAATATTCCTAACTGGACGTTTGCTGCTGATCTGTACACAATAAGTGTTATTTATAAACCTATTTCAGGCCGGGCTCTTTCACACTCGCTCTCGGATAAAGGTGGACGATTTTCCCACTCTCAACCTTGTGAGAGATGATGGTTAGGGCCACCTGTTCTAGTGGCCCCGCTAACAAGAGGGGGTGGGGGGGGGCTTAGATACCACTATTTATCGAGCGTGCTCATTATATCTTTCCTTTGATTATGCTAATTAGCCTCGTAGTGAGTGCCCCGGATGCTGCCGGCCCCTAATTAATGTATTTTTAATTGGTTATCTCGTTTGTTCTGATTATAAACAACGGTAACGTTTTGCGTGTTAAGATAAACTGTTGATATCCTTCATAAAATGTGGAATATGTCAGGAAAAAAGAAAGGGGGTTAATTTTTTTGTGGGGGGTTCGATTTTCTCACTCCGGTGGTAATATAATTATTATTTGGTTGTGGGGTGGGCATGTGGTGTGGGGGGGGGGGGGAGAGCATGGTTCTGTGTGGAGTGGGGTTGTGGGGGAGGGAGGAAGATATTTCGAAGAGGAATATAACAGCATAGACTGTGTTGTGACAGAACAGGATGCCACAATTGTTACCCCCCCCCCCCCCCCCCCGCCAGTCCCATCATTCCCTCCCCTCGTCTCTCTCCTTTCACCTCCGTCTCTACCCCCTTCCATCCTCTCCTCTCCTCTCTCCCACCTCTCTTCCCTCCACCCCATACACTGAATTAGCCATTAGCGCGAAACTACTCCCACGAGAGGGGTCACAAGTTGAAGGGGTTAACAGAGATCGCGAAATGTTCTCTGCTCACGCGAAATTCAGGTTTTGCGGGTTGTTTTTTCATGAAATGTCAGTAATTTGTGAGAGGGGGCGTTCACGGAAAAGAGAGGGAGAGAAGGTCTACCTACCTTATGTCTACCTTCTGTCTTTAGCCAGGCTTCCTGCTTGGTGATCTGATCATCCAGGCTGTTGGACGCCTCAGTGTGACGTACGAGTCACGGACTGCTCAATCAGACATCCTTTGTGGAGGTATTTTATCAAGTTCTCTTTTGAACAATGTGAGAGGTTAGGTCGATTAATAACGCGAGGTCAACAGCTAATAATGCGAGGTCAACAGCTAATAACGCGACGACAACGGTTAATAACACGTTGTCAACAGTTAATAACACGAGGACAACAGCTAATAACGCGAAGTCAACAGCTAATAACGTGAGGTCAACAGATAATAACACAAGGTCAACAGATAATAACACGAGGTCAATAGATAATAACACGAGGACAACAGATAATAACACCAGGTCAACAGATAATAACACGCAGTCAACAATTAATAACGCGAGGACAACAGCTAATAACACGAGGAAACATTTAATAACGCAAGGACAACAGATTATAACACGAGGACAACACGTAATAACGCAAGGTCAACAGCAAAAAACGCGAGGTCAACACCTTATAACACGAGGACAACAGTTAATAACGCGAGGACAACAGCTAATAACGCAAGGACAACAGTTAATACGCGAAGACACCAGATAATAACACGAGGTCAACGAGGCTGGGGGTGTGAAGGCTATGGGTGTGAAGGCTGGTTCTGTGACCAGTCATGTGAAGAAACGAAAAAAATTGATCTGGGACGTATGAAGGATTACGCCGCTAAATTAAAAGTCTCTGAAAAAATTGAGCAGGTTGTTGCCGTTGAAGTTCACCGTGACCAAGGCCACGAAGAGTCACCGAAACGTAGCAAGGGCACAGTACAACCGGTGTGTGGGGATCATGGTAAAGAGAACAGTGATAAGACATGGTGGGATCTTGTGGAACATGAACAGAATCGAGACGAGAGTGCAAATATTAAACTTAGATTTCGAAAAGGGAAAGATGAACTAAGATAGTGTCAAGTAAGATAATGATGGATAACGAGTAATTTTGGTTTCTCTCAAAATTACATTCGGGAAGCCTATTAATTTTAATTGTGCTACTTTGAACATTAATGGGCTCAATTGTAGAAATAAACAGTTGCAGCTGATATCATTGTTTAAATATCATAATTTGGATGTACTGTTAGTGCAAGAACACAATGTACAAGATGTTAAGAAACTTGATGTGCTGCTTGATTACTTTGAAATATTAATAAATCCAACGACCTTGTTGAAAGGTGGTACGATGATATTGATTGGTAAGCGAGCCCACATCAAGGTTCTTAATACTGAAATGGATGATAATGGTAATGTTTTATATGCGAGGATTTCCTTTTTTGACACAATAATTCCTGTACTTAATGTGTATGCTCCCTCTGGCACCCGCAGGAAGAAAGAGAGGGAGGGCTTGTTCTCTAACGAGTTATTATATTTTTTTCAGAAATGATACACGTAAAGTTATTTTTGGTGGCGACTTTAATTGTGTCACTTCTATGAGAGATTGTAGCATTCAGTCGAACGCATGTGTATCTCCTGCTTTAATTACACTTTTGAAATGTATTGGTCTCAAGGATGCAAATAGCATTAACGGAGGTGTATATGAATACACATATGTTCGCCAGAATTATGGTTCTAGGCTTGACAGATTATATATGCACTCGTTACATGATAAAATTAGTTCTTGCAGTACTGTTCCGGTCAGCTTTTCAGATCACTGTATGGTTGTGGTGATGCTTGTTATTGACGATCAGGTTAAAGTGGGGACAGGGTCATGGAAGCTCAATTGCAGTCTGTTGCAGAGTAGAGATGTAATTGATAATTTTCAAGTATTGTGGGAACATCTGGTTGGGCAAAAACATAAGTTCAGATGTCTGTTGGAGTGGTGGGACATGTGTAAAGTTGCATGCAAAAGTTTCTTCGTGAAAGTATCCAAACGAAAGGCTGCTGAAAAAATATGGTCTGTTAAACTTATTCCAACACAGACTAAAACAACTTTATGTAAAGGTCAATATGGGATTAGACAAGTATGAAGAAATTACCATTTTAAAAGACAGAATTAACAAATTGAGGGATAAAATATCTGAAGGAGTCAATGTTCGCCTCCAGATTAATGATAGGATGTATGGTGAAAAACTCTCTCCTTATTTGTTAAGTAAAGTCAAGAATAACAAGGGTACAGCACTTGTGACTAGTATTAAAGCAGGTGATGGGACGGATATGACAAATACGGATGGGATTGTATGTTATGTTCAAGGTGAATTAGAGAAATTGTACAAAAAAGTGAACGTAGACCAAGGTATGCGGAAGTATTTCCTTGGAAAATGTACACGGGTTTTAACCCAGGATGACAACACGTCATTATTGGCAGATGTAGATAAGCAGGAAGTGTAGAGTGTTGTCAGGAGTTTAAAGAAAGGTAAATCACCTGGCTGTGATGGGTTCCCAGCGGAATTTTATTTCTATCTATGGGATGTCATTGGTAAAGACTTTGTACAAGTGGTGTAGTATAGCATACAGCATAGGAAGCTTAGCATGTCACAATCTCATGGGATTATTAAGATGATACCTAAAACGGGTGATTTGCATATTCTAACGAACTGGAGGCCACTTTCCCTACTAAACCAGGATTATAAAATAATATCGAAACTGCTGGCAAATAGACTTAGGATTGCAATGGATAAAATTATATCAAAGGAACAGTTTTGTGGTGTGCCTGGAAGATCTATAATCAATTGTAATAATGTCATTAGGGATGTTGTGTATTATGTGTCTGAGAATAATGTTCCTTCCTCCATGATAAACCTCGACTGGTCGAAAGCCTTTGACCGTGTTGATGTTCAGTTTGTATTAGAAATATTGGATAGGGTAGGAGTGGCACAAGAATTTATTGATTGGATCCGTATGCTTTATAAACAGTGTCGGAGCAGCGTCTGTATCAATGGAGTATTAAGTAAACCTTTTTCAGTTGAACGATCTGTACGTCAGGGATGTCCCCTTTCAATGATTTTGTATGTTATATTTCAAGAGCCACTGTACTTGGCAATAAAGAAGCAATGACTTTATTGTTCCACCTCGTCTTCCTAATGCTATGACACTTCCTGTTGTTGGTTATGTAGACGATACAACTATTTTTGTGTCGACAGAAGACTCGGTGGTGAATGTTCAGAATGAGTTAGACAACTTTGAAAGAGCGACAGGTGCTGTTATTAACAAGAACAAAACGTGTATGATGGGGCTTGGCAGTTGGTGTAATAAGGTTAACTGGACAGGTTCATGGTTCAAGGTGGTGGAGTCTACTAAAGCTCTTGGGATTTGCTGGTGTAAAACATATGACACAACATTGGTAACGAATTGGCAAGTACTATGTGGGAATATAATACTTGCAACGAATATGTTGTCAAATAGGAAATTGACCCTGTTTCAGAAGGCTGTAATAATCAATTGCAAAATTTTGTCTAAAGTGTGGTATTTGTCTCACAGCTTTCTCATAGACAAGAAAAGTGCTATAGAGATTGACAAAACTATTTTTAGATATATATGGTATGGTAGATACCAACCAATTAAACGAACTACCCTATGTAAAGGTAAGAAAAACGGTGGAATAGGAATACTGAATGTGTACCATAAGTCATTGGCAATCTTATGTGTTACTTTTAGAAAGGAGATAATGCAGAGGGATAGTGTAAATGCACTAGGACATTACTATTGTAAATTACGTGTTAGCTACTTGATACATATGCCAGAGTATACTGACCTTGCCTTTATTTCACCGCACTTTTATTCATGTGCAATTGATGTTCTCAGGCAGATTTGTAATATTGAAGATTTTTTAATGATGAACAGTAAACAAGTGTATGATGTTATACTGCCAAATATAGTTCCTAGAGTAGAGGAGGCATATCCACTCTTTAGCTGGCAAGTAATATGGGCAAACCTTCATGTTAAATTTATTGCCCCAAAACAACGTGAGCTATTGTATCGCTATATTCATGAGACCCTTCCTACTAATGATAGGTTGTTGATGTTGGGCATTAAGGACAACAATAGATGTGACCAATGTACTGAAATTGAAAATAATATGCATATATTTTATTTCTGTAAGCAGAAAGTTGCTCTTGTAAACTGGATTAGAGACACTCTTAAAGCTTTATGTGGACCAAGTATTAGAGTGGAGTTAATGAGGTTTTTAATGTTTCATATTGACATAAAATGCAAGAAAATTAGGAATACAATAATTATGTTACTTTCTGGTTACATTTTTTGTGTGTGGATAGGCAGGCAGGAAGGTTACTCAGTAGACAAAATATTGAAGTTCTTGCGAGGCAGGATCAGGTATAACATTTGGGGTTTACGGCTCATGCTTGGTGATGATATGGAAAATTTGTTTACTGAAAATAATATAAAATATATATAAATGTAATAATTTCCCCTGTATTTTGATGTAAATTTATTCTCCAATTTTTGTAAATCGTTTATAGGTAAATAAGTATAACATTCAGTTTTTTTTAATTATCTTGTTCTGTACTACTGAAACAGTTGTTCACTTGTTCACTAAGAATTGTAATGTATAATTGCCTTGTAACACTTATGTATATGTAATTTATATTGTATTTTTTTTAAATAAAGATAAAAAAAAGCCTACTGCATAAACTGCTTCCAGATATAAAAATATGAATAATTGAATCGAATTGCTCTTCACTTACACACCACATTTGTTGTAACAATTGGAATTACTTCTAAAATGGCAATGAAGTTGTATTCACTTTTCTCAAAAAAAAATAAAAATAAACCTAACATGTATATCGTGCCTGTCTGCCTGTCCCCCGACTCAATGATGTTACAAGTATTGACTAAATGAAGCCTAAGATGAGTCATTTGTCAGCAGCAACTTATGCGAGATCTATGGCAGCGGTGGCATCCCAACATTTCTATTTTGGAGCAGCAGTAGTAGTTGTAGTAGTAGTAGTAGTCCATTTGTTGTTGGTTAATTTGACTAAATAGTTGCAATAAGTACTATCATTAATGGAGAATTGGCTGCTATGTGTGAGTATCCTCCGCCTGCCTGCCTGCCTGCCCTCCGCAGTTACCAGTATCTTGACTCACTCACTCACATGTCATTACTTACTACTTGTATACAATAGCAACGGCCATACTACCTACCTACCTATCACCTTGAGAACACTGCATCTCCTCCCATACATCTGTCAGGTTAAGCACCGTTGACTTTGGTTAGTACTTGGATGGGTGACCTGCCTGGGAACACCAACTGCTGCTGAAGGTATTTGGGCAGTCTCCGTGGGTCTGTGTGTGTTAGTCCACGGCCGTGGTAGTCCCCCCTCGGCCGTGGTAGTCCCCCTCCACGGCCGTTGTAATCCCCCACCATAGCCGTGGTAGTCCCCCCCAAGGCCGTGGTAGTATCCCCCCACACGGCCGTGTTAGTCCCCCCACACGGCCGTGTTAGTCCCCCCACACGGCCGTGTTAATCCTCCCCACACGGCCGTGGTAGTCCCCCACCCCCACACGGCCGTGTTAGTCACCCCCACACGGCCGTGTTAGTCCTCCCCACACGGCCGTGTTAGTCCTCCCCACACGGCCGTGGTAGTCCCCCACCCCCACACGGCCGTGTTAGTCACCCCCACACGGCCGTGTTAGTCCTCCCCACACGGCCGTGTTAGTCCTCCCCACACGGCCGTGTTAGTCCTTTTTACGACCCTGGGTTCTTTAGTTGGAAACCAGAGGTCAAAATTGAACTAAATAAACTACCTTGTAGTAGTGGACACGCTTGTCGACGTGTAATTGTTCGTATCTTCCCTGCCAGACGTAGACAATTCTTGTTGTTCACAAAGCAGTCAGACTCTTGAGCTTGTTGTGGATTAAGTAACATTGTTATAAGATTAACTATCCTCAGAAGAGTAAAGTAACAATAAGAGGCATAGGGGAAAATGTTTTAATGTGTATAGCTGCACAATCAATTAGGCTCTTCCCGGCACCACAGAATGCGGGAGGCTGATCTGGGCTGAAGCGGCCTTCTCTGGTGGCTGGCTGTGGTGAAAAGAACCTCCTCTCCTTCCTCTTCATTTCCTTATTTCTGTGTCTTGTTCAAGATAAGTATATACTGAGTACATTATTCCATGTCTGGCATACTCATGTTCTATGTGTAGAGTAGTATATTTTGTGTGTAGTAGGTGTTTTTAGAGTTTTATTACTAGTTATTCTAAAGGGGGTTCCATTGGAACCCCCTACCCTAAGCTGACTCTAACTTCAAGTAATTCAATAGTAGAGCTTTACCCTAGCTTGTGTTCAGTGTAAAACCTTGTATCCTGCTTATGTGGACCAAGGCTTTTAACGTAAGGTAGTGTGGTAAAGTTATTATTATTATTGTTATTGGTGTGAATGTATATGGGGGGCTGTTAAGGGGTTAATAAGTACATGAATTATAAGAGTATCGTTCTTCCTGTGTAGGAGATCTTGATCATTCCCTAGACTGACCTTGTTGTGTAGCCAAGTAGTCAGCACTACTTCTAGTTTCCATGGGGGCCGGGCCTTACTGATCTCCCCAAATAGATACATCTTTATTCTGACTGACCTTACCCCTGAATAGCACTAGATTCCCCATAGTACAGCACCCCTTTTATTTAACAATCCTCCCCAAGGCCGTGGTAGTAACCCCCCAACGGCCGTGGTAGTACCCCCCCCACACGGCCGTGGTAGTACCCCCCCTCACACGGCCGTAGTGCCCCCCCCCAACACGGCCGTGTTAGTCCCCCCCACACGGCCGTGTTAGTCCTCCCCACACGGCCGTGTTAGTCCTCCCCACACGGCCGTGTTAGTCCCCCCAACGGCCGTGGTATTCCCCCCCACCACACGGCCGTGGTAGTCCCCCCCCCCCACACGGCCGTGTTAGTCCCCCCAACGGCCGTGGTAGTCCCCCCCCCACACAGCCGTGTTAGTCCTCCCCACACGGCCGTGTTAGTCCCCCCCACACGGCCGTGTTAGTCCTCCCCCACACGGCCGTGTTAGTCCTCCCCACACGGCCGTGTTAGTCCTCCCCACACGGCCGTGTTAGTCCCCCCCCACACGGCCGTGTTAGTCCTCCCCACACGGCCGTGTTAGTCCTCCCCACACGGCCGTGTTAGTCCCCCCAACGGCCGTGGTATTCCCCCCCCCACTCGGCCGTGGTAGTCCCCCCCCACACGGCCGTGTTAGTCCCCCCAACGGCCGTGGTATTCCCCCCCCCCCACACGGCCGTGGTAGTCCCCCCCCACACGGCCGTGTTAGTCCCCCCAACGGCCGTGGTAGTCCCCCCCCCTCACACGGCCGTGTTAGTCCCCCCCACACGGCCGTGTTAGTCCTCCCCACACGGCCGTGTTAGTCCCCCCCACACGGCCGTGTTAGTCCTCCCCACACGGCCGTGTTAGTCCCCCCCACACGGCCGTGTTAGTCCTCCCCACACGGCCGTGTTAGTCCCCCCCACACGGCCGTGTTAGTCCTCCTCACACGGCCGTGTTAGTCCTCCCCACACGGCCGTGTTAGTCCTCCCCACACGGCCGTGTTAGTCCCCCCCACACGGCCGTGTTAGTCCCCCCCACACGGCCGTGTTAGTCCTCCCCACACGGCCGTGTTAGTCCTCCCCCCCCCCCCCACACGGCCGTGTTAGTCCCCCCCCACACGGCCGTGTTAGTCCTCCCCACACGGCCGTGTTAGTCCTCCCCAAACGGCCGTGTTAGTCCTTCCAACGGTCGTGTTAGTCCTCCCCACACGGCCGTGTTAGTCCCCCCCACACGGCCGTGTTAGTCCTCCCCCACACGGCCGTGTTAGTCCTCCCCACACGGCCGTGTTAGTCCTCCCCACACGGCCGTGTTAGTCCCCCCCCACACGGCCGTGTTAGTCCTCCCCACACGGCCGTGTTAGTCCTCCCCACACGGCCGTGTTAGTCCCCCCAACGGCCGTGGTATTCCCCCCCCCCACTCGGCCGTGGTAGTCCCCCCCCCACACGGCCGTGTTAGTCCCCCCAACGGCCGTGGTATTCCCCCCCCCCCACACGGCCGTGGTAGTCCCCCCCCACACGGCCGTGTTAGTCCCCCCAACGGCCGTGGTAGTCCCCCCCCCTCACACGGCCGTGTTAGTCCCCCCCACACGGCCGTGTTAGTCCTCCCCACACGGCCGTGTTAGTCCCCCCCACACGGCCGTGTTAGTCCTCCCCACACGGCCGTGTTAGTCCCCCCCACACGGCCGTGTTAGTCCTCCCCACACGGCCGTGTTAGTCCCCCCCACACGGCCGTGTTAGTCCTCCTCACACGGCCGTGTTAGTCCTCCCCACACGGCCGTGTTAGTCCTCCCCACACGGCCGTGTTAGTCCCCCCCACACGGCCGTGTTAGTCCCCCCCACACGGCCGTGTTAGTCCTCCCCACACGGCCGTGTTAGTCCTCCCCCCCCCACACGGCCGTGTTAGTCCCCCCCCACACGGCCGTGTTAGTCCTCCCCACACGGCCGTGTTAGTCCTCCCCAAACGGCCGTGTTAGTCCTTCCAACGGTCGTGTTAGTCCTCCCCACACGGCCGTGTTAGTCCCCCCCCCACACGGCCGTGTTAGTCCCCCCCCACACGGCCGTGTTAGTCCCCCCCCACACGGCCGTGTTAGTCCTCCCCACACGACCGTGTTAGTCCCCCCCACACGGCCGTGTTAGTCCCCCCCCAACACGGCCGTGTTAGTCCCCCCCCACAAGGCCGTGTTAGTCCTCCCCACACGGCCGTGTTAGTCCTCCCCCACACGGCCGTGTTAGTCCTCCCAACGGCCGTGTTAGTCATCCCCTCGGCCGTGGTAGTCCCCCTCCACGGCCGTTGTAATCCCCCATCATAGCCGTGTTAGTCCCCCCACAAGGCCGTGGTAGTATCCCCCCCCCCGACGGCCATGGTTGTCCCCCCTAACGGCAAAGTGTTACTTTCTCCCACCGGCAAAGTGTTATTGTCTCCCCCCCTCCCCGACGGCAAAGTGTTATTTCCACCCCCCCCCCCCACCCACGGCAAAGTGTTGCGAGCGAGTGGCCGAGAGTATTCACCTAATTGTGCTTACGGGGGTTGAGCTCTGGCTCTACCGGCCCGCTCCCAACGGTCAATCAACTGATTTTTTTTTTTGCCACACGAAACCCACGAACCCCCCCCCCCCTCGCACACACACACACACACACACACACACACACACACACACACAAGGCTATTTAACACAAGGAACACACACGCACAAGGGGACACAGGTGGAAACTGAGCGCCCAAATGAGCCACAGAGATATTAGAAAGAACTTTTTTAGTGTCAGAGTGGTTGACAAATGGAATGCATTAGGAAGTGATGTGCTGGAGGCTGACTCCATACACAGTTTCTAGTGTAGATATGATAGAGCGCAATAGGCTCAGCAATCTGTACACCTGTTGATTGACGGTTGAGAGGCGGGACCAAAGAGCCAGAGATCAACCCCCGCAAGCACAACTAGGTGAGTACACATACACACACATATATACACACACACACACACACCCACACATATATACACACACATACATCACTATATTACTGACAATCATCCCCTGTAAAATACTGGAAAGAATAATTAGGCTACGAGTGATTGCACACCTGGAGAATGTTAGGTATGTGAACAAACATCAAAATGGGTTCTGGAAAGGGAAATCGTGCTTAACAAACCTTTTGGAATTCTATGATAATAGCACGAGGATAAGACAGGACAGAAATAGTTGGGTAGACTGCATATTTCTGAACTGCCAAAAAGCCTTTGATACAGTACCGCACATGAGACTGCTTTTCGAACTCGAGAGGCAAGCGGGAATGGGAGGAAAGGTCCTAGCATGAATAAGGAATTTCCTAACTGGAAGGAGCCAAAGAGTTACGGTAAGGGGCGAGAAGTCGGACTGGCGAACAGTAACGTGTGAAGTAGCTCAGGGATCAGTGGATTTCTAATTTATGTTAACGACATGTTTACAGTTGTACAGTCCTACATGTCAAAGTCCGCGGATGACACAAAGATGACGAGAAGAGTTGTGACAGATGAGGATTGCTGGATCATCCAAGAGGACCTGAACAGGTTGCAGAGATGGTCAGAGAAATGACTCCTGAAGTTCAACACGAGCAAATGTAAAGTTAAGGAAATGGGACTATGTGATAGGAGACCAAAGGGACAGTACACAATGAAGGGGATCTGCTTACCTGTGACGACGCGAGAAAAAGATCTGGGGGTGGACATATCACCTAATCTATCTCCTGAAGCACATATAAATAGGATAACGACAGCAGCGTACTCTACACTGGCAAAAGTTTGAACATCATTCAGAAACCTATGAAAAGAGGTATTTAGAGAGCTTTACACTGCCTTCGTGAGGCAAGTCTTAGAGTATGCCGCCTCATCATGGAGTCCCCATCTGAAGAAGCATATAAGGAAACTGGAAAAGGTTCAGAGGTTTGCAACGAGACTCGTCCCAGAGTTACGAGGGATGGGGTAGGAGGAGCGCATGAAGGAACTGTGCATTACGACACTAGAAAGAAGAAGGGAGAGGGGGGACTTGATAGGAACGTATAAGGTACTCAGGGGGATTGACAGAGTGAAAATGGACGAAATGTTCTCACGGAATAGTAATAGAACGAGAGGGACATGGGTGAAAGCTGGAAACTCAGATGAGTCACAGGGATATTATTAAGAAGTTTTCTTTTAGCGTGAGAGTAGTGGAAAAATAGAATGTACTTCAGGAACAGGTTGTGGAAGCCAATACTATTCATGACTATTGTCATTGCTGTAAACAACCAATGCACGAAAGGCGGTATGCAAGAGTCAATGCTCGATCCTGCAGACACAAACAGGCGAGTACACACACACACAGATGTAGATAGCTCCACCACTACCATCACCAGGTAGCTCCACCACTACCATCAGCAGGTAGCTACACCACTACCATCACCTGGTAGCTCCTCCACTACCATCACCAGGTAGCTCCTCCACTACCATCACCAGGTAGCTCCTCCACTACCATCACCAGGTAGCTACACCACTACCATCACCAGGTAGCTACACCACTACCATCACCAGGTAGCTCCACCACTACCATCACCAGGTAGCTACACCACTACCATCACCAGGTAGCTCCTACACTACCATCACCAGGTAGCTACACCACTACCATCACCAGGTAGCTCCTCCACTACCATCACCAGGTAGCTACACCACTACCATCACCAGGTAGCTCCTCCACTACCATCACCAGGTAGCTCCTCCACTACCATCACCAGGTAGCTCCTCCACTACCATCACCAGGTAGCTACACCAGTACCATCACCAGGTAGCTACACCACTACCATCACCAGGTAGCTACACCACTACCATCACCAGGTAGCTCCTCCACTACCATCACCTGGTAGCTCCTCCACTACCATCACCAGGTAGCTCCTCCACTACCATCACCTGGTAGCTCCTCCACTACCATCACCAGGTAGCTCCTCCACTACCATCACCAGGTAGCTACACCACTACCATCACCAGGTAGCTACACCACTACCATCACCAGGTAGCTCCACCACTACCATCACCAGGTAGCTACACCACTACCATCACCAGGTAGCTCCACCACTACCATCACCAGGTAGCTACACCACTACCATCACCAGGTAGCTCCTCCACTACCATCACCAGGTAGCTACACCACTACCATCACCAGGTAGCTCCTCCACTACCATCACCAGGTAGCTACACCACTACCATCACCAGGTAGCTCCTCCACTACCATCACCAGGTAGCTACACCACTACCATCACCAGGTAGCTCCTCCACTACCATCACCAGGTAGCTACACCACTACCATCACCAGGTAGCTCCACCACTACCATCACCAGGTAGCTACACCACTACCATCACCAGGTAGCTCCACCACTACCATCACCAGGTAGCTCCTCCACTACCATCACCAGGTAGCTACACAACTACCATCACCAGGTAGCTACACCACTACCATCACCAGGTAGCTACACCACTACCATCACCAGGTAGCTACACAACTACCATCACCAGGTGGCTACACCACTACCATCACCAGGTAGCTCCACCACTACCATCACCAGGTAGCTCCTCCACTACCATCACCAGGTAGCTACACAACTACCATCACCAGGTGGCTACACCACTACCATCACCAGGTAGCTCCACCACTACCATCACCAGGTAGCTCCTACACTACCATCACCAGGTAGCTCCACCACTACCATCACCAGGTAGCTACACAACTACCATCACCAGGTAGCTACACAACTACCATCACCAGGTAGCTACACCACTACCATCACCAGGTAGCTATACTACTACCATCACCAGGTGGCTACACCACTACCATCACCAGGTAGCTCCACAACTACCATCACCAGGTAGCTACACAACTACCATCACCAGGTAGCTACACCACTACCATCACCAGGTAGCTATACTACTACCATCACCAGGTGGCTACACCACTACCATCACCAGGTAGCTACACAACTACCATCACCAGGTAGCTACACCACTACCATCACCAGGTAGCTCCACCACCAACATCACCAGGTAGCTACACCACTACCATCACCAGGTAGCTCCACCACTACCATCACCAGGTAGCTCCACCACTACCATCACCAGGTAGCTCCACCACTACCATCACCAGGTAGCTACACCACTACCATCACCAGGTAGCTCCACCACTACCATCACCAGGTAGCTCCACCACTACCATCACCAGGTAGCTCCACCACCAACATCACCAGGTAGCTACACCACTACCATCACCAGGTAGTTCCACCACTACCATCACCAGGTAGCTCCACCACCAACATCACCAGGTAGCTACACCACTACCATCACCAGGTAGCTCCACCACTACCATCACCTGGTAGCTCCACCACTACCATCACCAGGTAGCTCCACCACTACCATCACCAGGTAGCTCCTCCACTACCATCACCAGGTAGCCACAAAACTACCATCACCAGGTAGCTTCACCACTACCATCACCAGGTAGCTCCACCACTACCATCACCAGGTAGCTACACCACTACCATCACCAGGTAGCTACACTACTACCATCACCAGGTAGCTACACCACTACCATCACCAGGTAGCTCCACCACTACCATCACTAGGTAGCTACACAACTACCATCACCAGGTAGCTACACTACTACCATCACCAGGTAGCCACAAAACTACCATCACCAGGTAGCCACAAAACTACCATCACCAGGTAGCTCCACCACTACCATCACCAGGTAGCTCCACCACTACCATCACCTGGTAGCTCCACCACTACCATCACCAGGTAGCTACACAACTACCATCACCAGGTAGCTCCTCCACTACCATCACCAGGTAGCTCCACCACTACCATCACCAGGTAGCTACACAACTACCATCACCAGGTAGCTACACAACTACCATCACCAGGTAGCTCCACCACTACCATCACCAGGTAGCTCCACCACTACCATCACCAGGTAGCTCCTCCACTACCATCACCAGGTAGCTCCACCACTACCATCACCAGGTAGCTACACAACTACCATCACCAGGTAGCTACACAACTACCATCACCAGGTAGCTCCACCACTACCATCACCAGGTAGCTCCACCACTACCATCACCAGGTAGCTCCACCACTACCATCACCAGGTAGCTCCACCACTACCATCACCAGGTAGCTACACAACTACCATCACCAGGTAGCTACACAACTACCATCACCAGGTAGCTCCACCACTACCATCACCAGGTAGCTCCTCCACTACCATCACCAGGTAGCTCCACAACTACCATCACCAGGTAGCTACACAACTACCATCACCAGGTAGCTCCACCACTACCATCACCAGGTAGCTCCACCACTACCATCACCAGGTAGCTCCACCACTACCATCACCAGGTAGCTCCACCACTACCATCACCAGGTAGCTACACCAACTAACCTATCTTACAAAATTAAATTTAAATACCTATCTGCCAACCCTCCGCCCTCCCTTCCCCCCCCCCGACAATGGCTGCCGCCGTACCCCTACCCCCCACACAGCCCCCTCAATAACCCCCTCCCACCCCCCCCCGGCCCAACACAGAAAATGGCGGCCACAACGCTATATTTAACCAGCCAAAACCTTCGTTCCTTCGCCTATGTACTATTTATTCTTGAAATAAAACGAGGAATAAAACAAACCGGATTTTCCTTCCCTAGTAAAACATGTATTTTACAGAACGAGGCCTAAAATAGCACATATTAGATATTGGATTGCTTGTTTACCATTCACAAACTCATATGGAAACAACACACTAATTATTAATTAATACATACTTTTAAACACACACACACACATGTCAGTTAGCCTAAATTCTCCAATATTCATTCATAAAACTGCCTCACTGGACTGCAACCTTATCAAACAAAGCTGTTAGGTATTTCTAACTGTCAACACAAATTAACAACTTCGCATGTCAATCATTGCAACTGTTGATAAATAGATACTAACTAACCTTGCTATGAGATATAAATACAAGTGCCAAATTTGATTCAGAAGGCAACTCCAGCATGGCCTAGTCGGATAGTACAAGTTCCTAATCTGGATAGACCTGCGTTCGAGCCTGTCGGAACGGTTGCAAGTACAGGGCACAGATTTCTCTGTGTGTCCCCTCCTGTAGGAGCATCAGTTTCGATAGATTCTCTGGATAGCCGAAGATTGATTGACCGACCAATTGGAATGTGGGGAAGGGTTGAAGTCCGGGGGCTCACGGACGGATACCTGGATCCACTGACCTCGGGCAGGTCTTTCAATCCACCTGGATTTCAGGTGGGGAGAAGAGAGGCAATTTGGGTCGACACAAATAGCTTCCTGGACCCAAAACCCCATGGATACACGGACACGGACACTCACACGGACACGCACACAGACACTCATGGACTCTGCAACGAACCTAAGGTTCGTGTCAGATAATAAGAAGGGAGGATAGGTTGGTTAGGTTGGTTGGTTAGGTTAGGTTGCTTAGGTTAGGTTGCTTAGGTTAGGTTGGTTACGTTGCTTAGGTTGGTTGGTTACGTTGGTTAGGTTGGTTACGTTGCTTAGGTTGGTTGGTTACGTTGCTTAGGTTGGTTGGTTAGGTTGGTTACGTTGCTTAGGTTAGTTACATTGCTTAGGTTGGTTGGTTACGTTGCTTAGGTTGGTTGGTTACGTTGCTTAGGTTGGTTGGTTAGTTTGGTTACGTTGGTTAGGTTGGTTGGTTAGGTTAGGTTGCTTAGGTTAGGTTGCTTAGGTTAGGTTGGTTACGTTGCTTAGGTTGGTTGGTTACGTTGGTTAGGTTGGTTACGTTGCTTAGATTGGTTGGTTACGTTGCTTAGGTTGGTTACGTTGCTTAGGTTGGTTACGTTGCTTAGGTTGGTTGGTTAGGTTGCTAACGTTGCTTAGGTTGGTTGGTTAGTTTGGTTACGTTGGTTAGGTTGGTTGGTTACGTTGCTTACGTTGGTTAGGTTGGTTGGTTACGTTGGTTAGGTTGGTTAGGTTGGTTGGTTACGTTGGTTAGGATGGTTGGTTAGGTTGGTTAGGTTAGGTTGGTTGGTTGGTTGGTTAGGTTGGTTGGTAAGGTTAGTTGTGTTGGTTGGTTAGGTTAGGTTGGTTGGTTAGGTTTGATAGCTTAGGTTGGTTGGTTAGGTTGCTTTGTTAGGTTAGATAGCTTAGGTTGGTTGGTTAGGTTGGTTGGTTGGTTAGGTTAGGTTAGGTTGGTTGGTTAGATTAGGTTGCCTAGGTTGGTTGGTTGGTTGGTTGGTTAGGTTGATTTGGTTGGTTAGGTTAGGTTGGTTGGTTAAGTTGGTTGGGTTGGTTGGTTGGTTGGGTTGGTTACGTTGGTTGGTTAGGTTAGGATTGAACAAGCTGTATAAATCATAGCATAAGTAAGAACTCTGTTTGCAAGTAATAGTTGTGTGTGTGTAAACTAAAAGTCTTTGAAAATGTGATAAGTTATTACGAAACGCGTTCAAGTGTCGCGTCAGACTAGAAATAAAAAAGAATTTTTGAGAATTGATTTTTCAATTACCATCAACAGTGAAAAGAAACATAAATATATATATATAAAGAAATATATATATATATATATATATATATATATATATATATATATATATATATATATATATATATATATATATATATATATATATATATATATATATATATATATATTGTGACGGTAAAGCGTTGGTGTTCGGCTGTTTCAAAAGCTAGGGGCAGGGCCTAGTCACATTATAGAAAAAAAAAAGAGAAAAGCTGGAGCTTTCGTCTGTGGTAAGGTAATGGGAAGACACACAAAACACAAGTAAATTAACAATGAAATTTTAATTACTTTAGAAAAACAAGACATGAATAAAGTTAAGCACATAAAATATGAAAGACAAGTCAACAAACAAAATAATATGAATAACTGACAAATGAATTCATAATATGAATAATATGAATCACTGACAAATGAAAAGTTACGTTAAGACAAGTGAGTTACAGTGATAGCAAAATAAATATTAGTGGTGCTGGAATACTGGCTTCGAGCTGCCACCTCCCTTAGTACACGAAAGCCAAGGCTTAGTCTACCAGCGAGAGATGTCAACTGCTTGGAGCACTGAGATATTCTGACGATACTGGAGCACTGTAGCCCAGACATCGACTTGTGGCGGAGGGCAGGTGCGACGGGACACCAGCCAATCAGCGACAGGCAGGCAAAGGATGAGCAGTTTGCTGGTTACGGCGGTGGTAGCTAGCAGGTGTCACTGTGTGCTGGGTACGATTTGCTCTCTGGGCAAAACGTTTGGCGATACTTGCTGGACGTATCTTCTATATTATCTTGTGTACTTATGAAGGGAAGAGCAGGCTCAATCTCTCTTGAAAGAGATTATCGTCACAATATATATATATGTATAACTTTATTTGAAAATGTCATTACACAAAAAAAGTTACAATATTGATTACATGCAGGGTACAAGGCTGCTTGTCACAAGTTGAACAGCTCCTCCAGCTCCTCAGATGGCGGGCAGGAATCATGAATGCAGTGAGCATTTCCTCTCTGGATTGCCACACTAAGGCGCTGAAAAAGAAAACTGGCAGCTCTAGGGTCTCTAGTTGTTTCGATTAGCTTAGACCCCAACTCCTTCAAAAAGCTAGCAGCACTTTTACCCCAGGCACCAAGTGTCTCTGAGGCAATGGGGACAAAATTGTAGTGGTGCTCAAGGTCTCTGTATTTACGTGACTTGGCCGCTTCCCGGTGATTGGCAGCTCCTCCTGCTTGTGTAGCACTGAAGTCAACATAGGTATTGGCTAAAGTTGAAACGCAAGTGTAGTCCCACACCAACTGTCTACCATTCTTCCAGGGGTTCACCGTAATTCCGTCTGGGCGACCGACAGGCTCATCAGAGTTGCGGGACATTAGGTAACGGGGCTCTCTCTCTGCTGGACAACCGGCTGTGGTAAGGCTTCTCTTAATAATGTCATTGACCTCGCCGTGTCTTGCATGCCATCCTCCTGTCCTTTGGCAGAGAAGGCCGTGCCGTCCGTATCTGTCGGCCTCTGCCTCGCCGCAAATACACCTGTATTCGGTGTGGATTGGGGCAGCGAGGCTATATATATATATATATATATATATATATATATATATATATATATATATATATATATATATATATATATATATATATATATATATATATATATATATATATATATATATATATATGTCGTACCTAGTAGCCAGAACTCACTTCTCAGCCTACTATTCAAGGCCCGATTTGCCTAATAAGCCAAGTTTTCCTGAATTAATATATTTACTATAATTTTTTTCTTATGAAATGATAAAGCAACCCTTTTCTCTATGTATGAGGTCAACTTTTTTTTATTGGAGTTAAAATTAACGTAGATATATGACCGAACCTAACCAACCCTACCTAACCTAACCTAACCTATATTTATAGGTAAGGTTAGGTTAGGTAGCCAAAAAAAGCTAGGTTAGGTTAGGTTAGGTTGGTTAGGTAGACGAAAAAACATTAATTCATGAAAACTTGGCTTATTAGGCAAATCGCGCCTTGAATAGTAGGCTGAGAAGTGCGTTCTGGCTATTAGGTACGACATATATATATATATATATATATATATATATATATATATATATATATATATATATATATATATATATATATATATATATATATATATATTATTAAATATGACCGAAAAAGTAAGATTAATAATTCTAACACGAATTTTCTCAATCTTTCGTACATTACGCTTCACTGTTGGAGGTAAATCAAAAATCACTTCTCCAAAATTCATTTTTATTTCTAGTCTGACGCGACACGGGCGCGTTTCGTAAAACTTATTACATTTTCAAAGACTTCACAAATACACAACTGATTAGAACTTACGTCTCTCTGATATTATATCTACATTTGAGTGAGGTGGGAAGGGTGATGTGGCATTAACACAAGACAGAACAGGAGGGGATATTAATAGGGTATTAAAAGTATCAACACAAGACAGAACAGAAACAATGAGTATTGAATAGAAGTGTTTGTAGAAAGCCTATTGGTCCATATTTCTTGATGCTTCTATATTGGAGCGGAGTCTTGAGGTGGGTAGAATATAGTTGTGCAATAATTGGCTGTTGATTGCTGGTGTTGACTTCTTGATGTGTAGTGCCTCGCAAACGTCAAGCCGCCTGCTATCGCTGTATCTATCGATGATTTCTGTGTTGTTTACTAGGATTTCTCTGGCGATGGTTTGGTTATGGGAAGAGATTATATGTTCCTTAATGGAGCCCTGTTGCTTATGCATCGTTAAACGCCTAGAAAGAGATGTTGTTGTCTTGCCTATATACTGTTTTTTTTGGAGCTTACAGTCCCCAAGTGGGCATTTGAAGGCATAGACGACGTTAGTCTCTTTTAAAGCGTTCTGTTTTGTGTCTGGAGAGTTTCTCATGAGTAGGCTGGCCGTTTTTCTGGTTTTATAGTAAATCGTCAGTTGTATCCTCTGATTTTTGTCTGTAGGGATAACGTTTCTATTAACAATATCTTTCAGGACCCTTTCCTCCGTTTTATGAGCTGTGGAAAAGAAGTTCCTGTAAAATAGTCTAATAGGGGGTATAGGTGTTGTGTTAGTTGTCTCTTCAGAGGTTGCATGGCTTTTCACTTTCCTTCTTATGATGTCTTCGATGAAACCATTGGAGAAGCCGTTATTGACTAGGACCTGCCTTACCCTACAAAGTTCTTCGTCGACTTGCTTCCATTCTGAGCTGTGGCTGAGAGCACGGTCGACGTATGCGTTAACAACACTCCTCTTGTACCTGTCGGGGCAGTCGCTGTTGGCATTTAGGCACATTCCTATGTTTGTTTCCTTAGTGTAGACTGCAGTGTGGAAACCTCCGCCCTTTTCCATGACTGTTACATCTAGAAAAGGCAGCTTCCCATCCTTTTCCGTCTCGTAAGTGAAACGCAGCACGGAACTCTGCTCAAATGCCTCCTTCAGCTCCTGCAGATGTCTGACATCAGGTACCTGTGTAAAAATGTCGTCAACATACCTGCAGTATATGGCCGGTTTCAAGTTCATGTCGACTAAGACTTTTTGCTCGATGGTACCCATGTAGAAGTTTGCAAACAGGACACCTAGGGGAGAACCCATGGCGAACCCATCTACTTGCTTATACATGTGCCCATCCGGGCTCAAGAAGGGTGCCTCTTTAGTACAAGCTTGGAGTAGTTTCCTCAGAATACTTTCTGGCATGTCAAGAGGAGTACAGGCTGGATCACGATACACTCTGTCGGCTATCATTCCGATTGTCTCGTCCACAGGTACGTTGGTAAACAGCGATTCTACGTCCAACGAGGCTCTTATCCCTGTGGCCCGTGTGCCCCGCAGTAAGTCCACAAATTCCTTTGGAGACTTCAGGCTGAAGGCGCAAGGAACATAAGGAGTCAGCAGGCCGTTGAGTCGCTTCGCCAGTCTGTACGTGGGTGTGGGTATCTGGCTAATGATTGGCCGAAGTGGGTTTCCAGGCTTGTGCGTCTTGACATTTCCATACGCATATCCAGGTTTATATTCCCCAATGATCTTTGGCAGGTGGAGTCCGGATTTCTTGGCTTTCACAGTTTCGATCAGTTTGTTGACCTTTGCTTTTAATTCGGCTGTAGTGTCCTTCGTTACCCTTTGGAACTTGGTTTGGTCAGAGAGTATGATGTTCCTTTTCGCCAGATATTCGTCTTTTTTAAGAATGACATATATTGGCGACTTGTCACCTCTCCTGACAACTATCTCCTTGTTCTCACGAAGGCTTTTAGCTGCCGCTTTAAGCTCGGGGGACAGTATGGTGCTTCTGTAGTTGCCTCGATTCTTTTCTCCTTCTGCAATAAGTTCTGCTTGTAAGGTATCTTTGGTGGTGACCTTCTTTTGTGTCTCGAGGTCGAATATGTCGTCCAACAGAATTTCCAACTCTACTTTCCGGGCCATTTCACTCGGTCTGGACATAACATGACAGTTTATGCCCAGATTTAGGAGAGTGACTTGGTCCTCAGTGAGGTTAATTCCTGCAAGGTTCAGGAAGCCATCTCTTGGTCGTGGAATTGCCATAGGTCCTCCATATAATGTTGTTAGTTTCTTGATAATCCTTGTTTCAGTGCTGAGGTGATGTTGGTCTGTGAGGATGTCGAGGTGTTGTTCAATGCGGGTACGGATACTATGGTCGATGTTGCTATTTCTCCACTCGTTTGTAGCATGAAGTAGTTGCGTTTTGTTGTCTTTGATTTCATTCTCTGCCCTGTATATCTGATCACGAATCAGATCCTGGCGATATTTTATCGTGAAGGCTTGATTCCTTGCTGCTGGGTCGTGCACTTTAATATTAGTATATTTTGGTAGCAGTCTTTCCTGTAGACATATATTATTATTTATGACCGAAAAAGTAAGATTAATAATTCTAACACGAATTTTCTCAATCTTTCGTACATTACGCTTCACTGTTGGAGGTAAATCAAAAATCACTTCTCCAAAATTAATTTTTATTTCTAGTCTGACGCGACACGGGCGCGTTTCGTAAAACTTATTACATTTTCAAAGACTTCACAAATACACAACTGATTAGAACTTACGTCTCTCTGATATTATATCTACATTTGAGTGAGGTGGGAAGGGTGATGTGGCATTAACACAAGACAGAACAGGAGGGGATATTAATAGGGTATTAAAAGTATCAACACAAGACAGAACAGAAACAATGGGTATTGAATAGAAGTGTTTGTAGAAAGCCTATTGGTCCATATTTCTTGATGCTTCTATATTGGAGCGGAGTCTTGAGGTGGGTAGAATATAGTTGTGCAATAATTGGCTGTTGATTGCTGGTGTTGACTTCTTGATGTGTAGTGCCTCGCAAACGTCAAGCCGCCTGCTATCGCTGTATCTATCGATGATTTCTGTGTTGTTTACTAGGATTTCTCTGGCGATGGTTTGGTTATGGGAAGAGATTATATGTTCCTTAATGGAGCCCTGTTGCTTATGCATCGTTAAACGCCTAGAAAGAGATGTTGTTGTCTTGCCTATATACTGGGTTTTTTGGAGCTTACAGTCCCCAAGTGGGCATTTGAAGGCATAGACGACGTTAGTCTCTTTTAAAGCGTTCTTTTTTGTGTCTGGAGAGTTTCTCATGAGTAGGCTGGCCGTTTTTCTGGTTTTAATAATATATATTTATTTAATAATATATAATAATAATATACATATATTTAATAATATATGTCTACAGGAAAGACTGCTACCAAAATATATATATATATATATATATATATATATATATATATATATATATATATATATATATATATATATATATATATATATATATATATATATATATATATATATATATATATATATATGTCGTACCTAATAGCCAGAACGCACTTCTCAGCCTACTATTCAAGGCCCGATTTGCCTAATAAGCCAAGTTTTCATGAATTAATGTTCTTTCGTCTACCTAACCTACCTAACCTAACCTAACCTAGCTTTTTTTGGCTACCTAACCTAACCTTACCTATAAATATAGGTTAGGTTAGGTTAGGTAGGATTGGTTAGGTTCGGTCATATATCTATGTTAATTTTAACTCCAATAAAAAAAAATTGACCTCATACATAGAGAAAAGGGTTGCTTTATCATTTCATAAGAAAAAAATTATAGTAAATATATTAATTCAGGAAAACTTGGCTTATTAGGCAAATCGGGCCTTGAATAGTAGGCTGAGAAGTGCGTTCTGGCTACTAGGTACGACATATATATATATATATATATATATATATATATGTCGTACCTAGTAGCCTGAACTCACTTTTTGGCCTACTATTCAAGGCCCGATTTGCCTAATAAGCCAAGTTTTCCTGAATTAATATATTTTTTCTAATTTTTTTCTTATGAAATGATAAAGCTACCCATTTCATTATGTATGAGGTCAATTTTTTTTTATTGGAGTTAAAAGTAACGTAGATATATGACCGAACCTAACCAACCCTACCTAACCGAACCTAACCTATCTTTATAGGTTAGGTTTGGTTAGGTAGCCGAAAAAGTTAGGTTAGGTTAGGTTAGGTAGGTTAGGTAGTCGAAAAACAATTAACTCATGAAAACTTGGCTTATTAGGCAAATCGGGCCTTGCATAGTAGGCTGAGAAGTGCGTTCTGGCTACTAGGTACGACATATATATATATATATATATATATATATATATATATATATATATATATATATATATATATATATATATATATATATATATATATATATATATATATATATATATATATATATATATATATATATATAATATGACCGAAGAAGTAAGATTAATAATTCTAACACGAATTTTCTCACTCTTTCGTACATTTCTTTTCACTGTTGGAGGTAAATCAAAAATCAATTCTCCAAAATTCATTTTTATTTCTAGTCTGACGCGACACGAGCGCGTTTCGTAAAACTTATTACATTTTCAAAGACTTTAGTTTACAAATACACAACTGAATAGAACTTACGCATCTCCGATTTTATATCTACATTTTTGTGAGGTGGATGGGGTGAGGTGGCATTAATAGGGTATTAATTTCATCAACACAAGACAGAACAAGAGTTGGCATTAATAGGGTATTAATTTCATCAACACAAGACAGAACACGAAACAATGGGTATTGAATAGAAGTGTTTGTAGAAAGCCTATTGGTCCATATTTCTTGATGCTTCTATATTGGAGCGGAGTCTTGAGGTGGGTAGAATATAGTTGTGCATTAATTGGCTGTTGATTGCTGGTGTTGACTTCTTGATGTGTAGTGCCTCGCAAACGTCAAGCCGCCTGCTATCGCTGTATCTATCGATGATTTCTGTGTTGTTTACTAGGATTTCTCTGGCGATAGTTTGGTAGTGGGAAGAGATTATATGTTCCTTAATGGAGCCCTGTTGCTTATGCATCGTTAAACGCTAGAAAGAGATGTTGTTGTCTTGCCTATATACTGGGTTTTTTGGAGCGTACAGTCCCCAAGAGGGCATTTGAAGGCATAGACGACGTTAGTCTCTTTTAAAGCATTCTGTTTTGTGTCTGGAGAGTTTCTCATGAGTAGGCTGGCCGTTTTTCTGGTTTTATAGTAAATCGTCAGTTGTATCCTCTGATTTTTGTCTGTAGGGATAACGTTTCTATTAACAATATCTTTCAGGACCCTTTCCTCCATTTTATGAGCTGTGGAAAAGAAGTTCCTGTAAAATAGTCTAATAGGGGGTATAGGTGTTGTGTTAGTTGTCTCTTCAGAGGTTGCATGGCGTTTCACTTTCCTTCTTATGATGTCTTCGACGAAACCATTGGAGAAGCCGTTGTTGACTAGGACCTGCCTTACCATACAGAGTTCTTCGTCGACTTGCTTCCATTCTGAGCTGTGGCTGAGAGCACGGTCGACATATGCGTTAACAACACTCCTCTTGTACCTGTCTGGGCAGTCGCTGTTGGCATTTAGGCACATTCCTATGTTCGTTTCCTTAGTGTAGACTGCAGCGTGGAAACCTCCGCTCTTTTCCATGACTGTTACATCTAGAAAGGGCAGCTTCCCATCCTTTTCCATCTCGTAAGTGAAACGCAGCACGGAACTCTGCTCAAATGCCTCCTTCAGCTCTTGCAGATGTCTGACATCAGGTACCTGTGTAAAAATGTTGTCCATCGCCAAACCATCGCCAGAGAAATCCTAGCAAACAACACAAATCATCGATAGATACAGCGATAGCAGGCGGCTTGACGTTTGCGAGGCACTACACATCAAGAAGTCAACACCAGCAATCAACAGCCAATTAATGCACAACTATATTCTACCCACCTCAAGACTCCGCTCCAATATAGAAGCATCAAGAAATATGGACCAATAGGCTTTCTACAATCACTTCTATTCAATACCCATTGTTTCTGTTCTGTCTTGTGTTGATACTTTTAATACCCTATTAATATCCCCTCCTGTTCTGTCTTGTGTTAATGCCACATCACCCTTCCCACCTCACTCAAATGTAGATATAATATCAGAGAGACGTAAGTTCTAATCAGTTGTGTATTTGTGAAGTCTTTGAAAATGTAATAAGTTTTACGAAACGCGCCCGTGTCGCGTCAGACTAGAAATAAAAATGAATTTTGGAGAAGTGATTTTTTATTTACCTCCAACAGTGAAGCGTAATGTACGAAAGATTGAGAAAATTCGTGTTAGAATTATTAATCTTACTTTTTCGGTCATATTTAATAATATATGTCTACAGGAAAGACTGCTACCAAAATATACTAATATATATATATATATATATATATATATATATATATATATATATATATATATATATATATATATATATATATATATATATATATATATATTAGTATATGCGAACAAGCCTGAATGGTCCCAAGGACAATATGTGAGTTGGGGTGTGAGTTTTCAGTTATATATATATATATATATATATATATATATATATATATATATATATATATATATATATATATATATATATATATATATATGTATATATATATATATATATGTACACATATATATATATCTTGTCCTTACTCTCATGGTGGGTAGAGTAAATAGTTCCGTGATTTGGGTGTTCATGGTAGGTCGCTCTATTCTTATGTGAATTGCCTCAAGAATTTGTAATCTTCTTGAATCTTGGGTTTTATCTATTATGCAAGTATTCTTGTTCAACATTTCTCTTGTTAGAGTAATGTCATGGGCTTGTCTCATGTGATTCCTAGGGGCACCAGATTGAAGATGGCATGTCAAACGCCTCGTCAGCTTGGTCGACGTCATACCTATGTACTTACATTGAAGGTTACATCCTTCGTGGGGGCAAGTGTACATGTATACAACGCTTGACTGCTGTAGAGGGTTCTCCGTCGGCTTCGGGCTGTTTTTGATAAGGAGTTCGGAAGTCTTCTTGGTTTTGTAGAATATTATCAGGTTTATGTTTTGGTTAGGAGTAGTGCTTTTTACTCCTTTACGGATTATTTCTTTCATTATTCTTTCCTCTTTTATATGTTCACTGTGCATGGTTGATTTGTAATATAATTTTATTGGGGGTGTTGTGGTTTCTGTTCTAGGTTCTGAATTATACCAACGGTCCAAGTGTCTTCTTATAGCAGCGTTTATTTCCGCGTTGCTATATCCGTTGTTCACCAATACCTGAGTTACTCTTTCAAACTCTCTACTCACGTTGCTCCATTCAGAGCAGTGGGTAAGCGCTCGACGAATATAAGCATTGAGAACACTGGCTTTGTATCTTTGGGGGCACTCACTTCTACCGTTCAGGCATAATCCTATGTTGGTGGGTTTGGTATATACGTTGGTGCTTAAAGAGGTTCCTGTTTTTGTTATTAGTACATCCAAGAATGGCAGACTGTTATTTTCACTATTTTCATGTGTAAATCGGAGTACTGACTCTCTCTCTAGGTGTCTTTTTAGGTCAATTAGTTCATCTGAGTCTTTTACTATTACGAATATGTCATCTACATAACGGCAGTATACAGTTGGTTTTTGTCTGCTACTGAAGACCCTATCTTCGATGGTTCCCATATAAAAATTAGCAAATAAAACTCCTAAGGGGGAGCCCATTGCTACTCCGTCTATCTGTAAATACCTGTCTCCTTGTGGACTGATGAAAGGGGCTTCCTTTGTACATGCTTCGAGAAGACTTTTCAAGTGTGGCTCAGGTATGTCTAATTTGGGGGTGCTCTCGTCTCTGTATACTCTGTCCAGTATCATTCCTATGGTTGTGTCGACTGGGACGTTGGTAAAAAGGGATTCAACGTCCAGGGAAGCGATGATTCCATCGGGCTGGGTAGATTTGATCAATTCTAGGAAATCTGCTGATGATTGTAGACTAAACTTACTTGGAGTGTATGGAGTTAGGAGTTCATTGAGTTTTTTTGCCAGGTGATAAGTTGGGGTTGGTATTTGGCTGATTATAGGGCGTAGTGGGTTACCAGGTTTATGCGTCTTAACATTGCCGTAGGCATATCCTAAGCCATAGTCGCCTTGAAGTTTATTGAAATGCACACTACCTTTCTTTGCGTTGATTGCTGTAATTGTTTTGTTTACTTTCCGCTTTAGGTCTTCTACGGGGTTCCTCGTGATTCGTTGAAATTTGGAGTCGTCACTTAGGATGTCGCTAATTTTGTTCATGTATTCATGGGTAGGAATCAATACATATGCTGCTGTTTTGTCGGCTTTTCTTATTGTTACGTCTTTCAGATTTTTTAGTTGTTTCGCTGCTTCTTTGAGTCGTGGGGTTAAGATTGTAGATGAATATGTTCCTCGTTTTTTCCCTGCTTCTGCAAGTAGTTCAGCTTGAAGTGTTTCCGTGGTGATGACTTTTTTGGTGGTGACACGGACACACTTCAAGCTGAACTACTTGCAGAAGCAGGGAAAAAACGAGGAACATATTCATCTACAATCTTAACCCCACGACTCAAAGAAGCAGCGAAACAACTAAAAAATCTGAAAGACGTAACAATAAGAAAAGCCGACAAAACAGCAGCATATGTATTGATTCCTACCCATGAATACATGAACAAAATTAGCGACATCCTAAGTGACGACTCCAAATTTCAACGAATCACGAGGAACCCCGTAGAAGACCTAAAGCGGAAAGTAAACAAAACAATTACAGCAATCAACGCAAAGAAAGGTAGTGTGCATTTCAATAAACTTCAAGGCGACTATGGCTTAGGATATGCCTACGGCAATGTTAAGACGCATAAACCAGGTAACCCACTACGCCCTATAATCAGCCAAATACCAACCCCAACTTATCACCTGGCAAAAAAACTCAATGAACTCCTAACTCCATACACTCCAAGTAAGTTTAGTCTACAATCATCAGCAGATTTCCTAGAATTGATCAAATCTACCCAGCCCGATGGAATCATCGCTTCCCTGGACGTTGAATCCCTTTTTACCAACGTCCCAGTCGACACAACCATAGGAATGATACTGGACAGAGTATACAGAGACGAGAGCACCCCCAAATTAGACATACCTGAGCCACACTTGAAAAGTCTTCTCGAAGCATGTACAAAGGAAGCCCCTTTCATCAGTCCACAAGGAGACATGTATTTACAGATAGACGGAGTAGCAATGGGCTCCCCCTTAGGAGTTTTATTTGCTAATTTTTATATGGGAACCATCGAAGATAGGGTCTTCAGTAGCAGACAAAAACCAACTGTATACTGCCGTTATGTAGATGACATATTCGTAATAGTAAAAGACTCAGATGAACTAATTGACCTAAAAAGACACCTAGAGAGAGAGTCAGTACTCCGATTTACACATGAAAATAGTGAAAATAACAGTCTGCCATTCTTGGATGTACTAATAACAAAAACAGGAACCTCTTTAAGCACCAACGTATATACCAAACCCACCAACATAGGATTATGCCTGAACGGTAGAAGTGAGTGCCCCCAAAGATACAAAGCCAGTGTTCTCAATGCTTATATTCGTCGAGCGCTTACCCACTGCTCTGAATGGAGCAACGTGAGTAGAGAGTTTGAAAGAGTAACTCAGGTATTGGTGAACAACGGATATAGCAACGCGGAAATAAACGCTGCTATAAGAAGACACTTGGACCGTTGGTATAATTCAGAACCTAGAACAGAAACCACAACACCCCCAATAAAATTATATTACAAATCAACCATGCACAGTGAACATATAAAAGAGGAAAGAATAATGAAAGAAATAATCCGTAAAGGAGTAAAAAGCACTACTCCTAACCAAAACATAAACCTGATAATATTCTACAAAACCAAGAAGACTTCCGAACTCCTTATCAAAAACAGCCCGAAGCCGACGGAGAACCCTCTACAGCAGTCAAGCGTTGTATACATGTACACTTGCCCCCACGAAGGATGTAACCTTCAATGTAAGTACATAGGTATGACGTCGACCAAGCTGACGAGGCGTTTGACATGCCATCTTCAATCTGGTGCCCCTAGGAATCACATGAGACAAGCCCATGACATTACTCTAACAAGAGAAATGTTGAACAAGAATACTTGCATAATAGATAAAACCCAAGATTCAAGAAGATTACAAATTCTTGAGGCAATTCACATAAGAATAGAGCGACCTACCATGAACACCCAAATCACGGAACTATTTACTCTACCCACCATGAGAGTAAGGACAAGACAAGAATATATATATATATACATATATATATATATATATATATATATATATATATATATATATATGTACACATATATATATATATATATACATATATATATATATATATATATATATATATATATATATATATATATATACATATATATATATATATATATATATATATATATATATATATATATATATATATATATATGTATATATATATATGTACATATATATATATATATATATATATATATATATATATATATATATATATATATATATATTGTGACGATAATCTCCTTCAAGAGATTGAGCCTGCTCTTCCCTCCAAAATTACGTCTTCACAATTATATAAAAAGACTATGGAAGAAATGTCCAACAACGACAACAACACCAGCAAGGCTTGCAAGGGTGAGCAGAAACGTATGCAGCCCGCCACCTGTTCGGACCCAAATCACCAAACTACCCGTTGATCGCTACGGCTCCGCTGATTGGTCGCCGGTCTGGCTGCACCTGCACTCGCCCCCCAATACTACCCGATGTCTGGGGTCGCCCCAACATCAGTCTTCAGAATGTTCCGTGCTTTCGTAGCCAGCACACCTCCCAGCTAGACTCTAGAGTGTACTGAGAGAGGTGGTGGCTTTAAGCCAATATTCCAGCACCTCCCACTTACCTTTGTGTTGCACTTCTTGTTATTTTGCCTTAACGTAACTTTTCATTGTGTCATTTAAGTATTCTTATTATTTTGATTGATTGATTTTATTATACATATTTGTTTGTGCATTATTTTCATGTTTTGATTTATTTAACGTAATTAAAATTTCATTGTTAAAGTTTACTTGTGTTTTGTGTGTCTTCTCCTTACCTTACCACAGACGAAGTTCCAGTTTTTCTATTTTTTTTATAACTATGTGACGAGGCCATACCCCTAGCCTTAAACAGCCGAACACCAACGCGTTACCGTCACAAGTTATATGGGGGCCTGTCCTAGGAGCCTCACTCAGGTACTGGTGCCAAGTGGTAATTTATGGTAAGCGTATTTAACTCTGTTAACGTAGCTTTACTATTTTTCATTCAATTTCATTTTTTATAAGGTGCGGTGTATTGTGCATTACGAGAGTAACATATAGTGAAGGTGAGACAACTTTGGATTACGTGGTGACTGTAGGCCTCAGTCATACTCTTAATTGGTCATCTCTCCCTCCATGTTATTACTCGTATTTACCATCTATGTCCCTTGAATATTTCTCATTCTGACAGATCATCATATT
This sequence comes from Procambarus clarkii, assembly GCF_040958095.1. Taxonomy (NCBI): domain Eukaryota; kingdom Metazoa; phylum Arthropoda; class Malacostraca; order Decapoda; family Cambaridae; genus Procambarus; species Procambarus clarkii. The sequence continues at coordinate 2,427,786 of NC_091151.1, forward strand.
GGTACCCTGGTACTGTGGTCTGCCCCGGGTCAAGAGTACCCAATCTTCTGCAATCTGACTGTAGGAGGACAAAGAGGGCCATAGTTCCTCTAGCTCGAACTTTAGTTGCTGAATTGGGACCTCAGCAGCAGTTCTCGTCACCAGTTGACACCTCGCACCCCTACACGTCAGTCAGAGATGATGATACATACAACGGTAGGGAATTAGCTTATTTTTTCAGAGCACAAAAGTTCGCTAATTCTGTAAGTATCATATTAAATTCAGTAGGAAAAACTTGCTTTATGTCCTATAGAGACTTGGCAAGGTATGCCTACATCCTTGGACTACCAATTTTAACTTTTGAAGCATTTAACTGTTTCATTTGTTTTCGAAACTTTGTTTCATTTGTTAGTAGGATTTTCTTGCCCTTATTCTCTTACATGAGTACCGGGTACAAGATTTCCTGCGCCCTTGATTTAATTTAATCATTTAATATCTTTCACTTAACGTTAATTGTTAAAGATCACACAGGATAGGTGCCAGTTGCCACGTTGTCCTGTTTCTGACATTTCATTATTGAACATTCGTGTACCTTTATTTGCTAATTTCACCATGTTTCGTCTCCAAACTTTCCGTGCAAATCCAGCAGGTGAAATAGGGACTTTAAGTCGTGCCAAGAGGACTGAACTACAAACTCTTGCACATGAGTATCAACTAGAAGTTCCCTACCAAGCCAACAAAAATGACCTACACAACCTGTTGCTGGATTACTATTTAGAGCAAGGTAAGATAGACTCTGAAACTCATGAAACTTACTATATTGCAGATAAAACTGACTTGGCAACGATGAAACTTAAACTAGAGCTGGCCAAGATTGAACGTGAGCAGCAAAGGGAAGCCCTCGAACAACAAGAACGAGCAGCTGCCATACGAAGGGAAGAGCACGAACGCGAAGCTGCTTTGAGGAGAGACGAACAAGAACGTGAAGCTGCCTTGAGGAGAGACGAACAAGAACGCGAAGCTGCCTTGAGGAGAGAAGAACACGAACGCGAGGTCGCATTACTCCGTGAACGTGAAAGAGTACAGCTTGAAACCAAACAACGCGAGTTGGAAATACAACGCGAACATGACCAGCAACAAGCAACTCTGGCTCTAGAGTGTCGTCAACGTGAAATCGCCCTGGAAACTTCACACTTCACTCAACGCCAGCAAGCTACTGCAAATCTTCCCGTCAGTTTTAATATATCACATGCAAGTAAGTTAATGCCATCCTTTGTAGAAGCAGAAGTTGATGTGTTCTTTACCACCTTTGAAACCCTTGCTAATCAACTCGGTTGGCCTGTCGACCAATGGGCAACACTTCTCAGAGTCCATCTTACAGGTAGAGCTGCAGTCACACTCAGTACTTTGGCGTCTGAGAATGACTACTACACTCTGAAACAAGCAGTGTTAGACGCCTACCTACTTTCCACCGAAAGTTATAGAAGGAAATTCCGTGACCACCTGAAGGCAAGTACCACTACCTTCCTCGAGTTTGCTAACACGAAACGGAGGTATTTCATGAAATGGCTGGAAGCAGCACATGTCTCTACTTTTACAGAACTCGTGAACCTGATGCTTGTTGAAGAATTCTTGAGACGTGTGCCGCCTCCTGTCCGCCTCTACTTAGCAGATAAAGAAGAAACCGACTACCTGAAGTGTGCTAAGTCGGCTGACACTTACAGCCTCATCCACCGGCTGACACCTGAACCATCCTCCAGTAAGAAGTCGTGGTACAGTTACGAGAAGGTGAGCCCCGATCAAGCTGGTTCACAACTGTACTGCAAGTATTGTAGACTCTATGGACATACCATAGACAAGTGTGGTAAGTCTCAATACAAGGGAACCACTGACCAACAACGACCCAAACCAACTCCTCCTAAGTCCGGTAAGCCTGTGATGAATGTTGGTGTTGATGTTAATGATCTTTCTCTTTTCAGTAACCACCTGTATACTGGAACTGTCTCTGCCAACGGTTCAAATCCGGAGGGACGTTTCAAATTGAAGATCTTGAGGGACACAGCGGCTCTACAATCGATCATCTTGAAGTCGGCTGTGCCCAACATAGTCTACACCGGGGAAACGGTCTTCATCACTGACCTCACTGCTACTACTCCATACCCTCTCGCCAGAGTCCACCTGGATTGTCCCTACGTGAACGGGGAAGTCCAAGTCGCCGTCAGGGAAAAGCCTTTTCCCATGCCTGGAGTGCAACTTCTCCTAGGCAACGACTTGGCAGAAGACCTGCAACCAACCAACCTGATCGTCATGGACAAACCCCAGGTGTGTAACTCTGTGCCAAGTAACCCTATTCTTGAGTATGTTCCAGCAGAGGTTCAAGAGAGTGAAGTTTCTCCTCCGGTTCTCGTGACCACCCGTGCACAAGCCGCACGTCCACAGCCAGCTGACTCTACTGCTACCGCTGTCCCTCAAGACCCTCAGAAACTACCCCCGCATCTGACCAAGTTGGAGTTCCGTAAGTTGCAGAGGGAAGATCTTACTTTAACACCATTGTTTTTCCAGGCTGAGACTCAACCCGACAGTATTCCTGGGTTCTTCCTAGAGAACGACTTGCTCTACCGCCGATATAGACCCAGTAAACTGAAGGAGGAGGACGATTGGGCCAACACCGAACAACTTGTGATTCCCACCAGCCTGCGGCCCACTATTCTACACCTGGCCCACGGATCATTCTCCCACTACGGCTTCAACAAGACTTACCATGGGATTCGTCAAGACTACTACTGGCCAGGTATGGTAAATAACGTCAAACAGTACGTAAAACAGTGTCATACATGTCAGATGGCAGGCAAACCGAACGTCTCCATTCCCAGAGCACCACTGATTCCCATACAGGTGCCTGCGGAACCTTTCCACAGACTCATAATAGACTGTGTTGGTCCTTTACCTCGGACCAGTTCAGGTAACGCCTACATCCTAACCATCCTGTGTCCTACCACCAGATTTCCCATAGCAGTTCCAGTGAAGAACATCACGGCTGCTACGGTTATCAAACATCTATTGAAGATCTTCACTCAATACGGATTTCCCAGGGAGATTCAAAGTGACTGTGGCACCAACTTCACCAGTGATCTCTTCAAAAGGACACTGGAGGAGTTCAACATCAAACAGGTATTGTCCAGCCCCTATCATCCTGCTTCACAGGGTTCTCTTGAACGTAGTCATCAGACCATCAAAGCACTCTTGAAAAAGTTTTGTAGTGAAACCTCGAAGGATTGGGATAAGCAGATTGACCTAATAATGTGTATTTTCAGAAGTCTCCCCAATGAGTCCCTAGGAGTATCTCCTTATGAGATGCTCTACGGCCGTAAGTGCCGTACTCCCCTTAAGGCTTTCAAAGACTCTCTCAGAGATGCCACCTTCAGTGAGCATCAGAATGTGCCCCAGTTTCTTCAAAACCTTCAGCACATTCTAGAGAGAGTCCACCGCTTTGCCCATGATAATCTATTGAAAGCCCAGGTGAGAATGAAGACTCATTACGACCAGACCAGCAAAGTAAGAAAATTCAAGCCGGGAGACTTCGTCCTTGCTTATTTCCCTATCCCAGGTTCACCTTTACAAAACAGATTTTCAGGACCCTACTGCGTCAAAGAGTGCAGGAATAATAATAATTATGTGATAGAGACTCCAGATAGGCGGCGGAAGACCCAGCTGTGCCACGTCAACCTCCTGAAGCAATATAATGGTACTCCTCCCACTGTCTTGATTAACTATTCCACATTCACAGAACCCTACATCCACAGTGAGACCTTCCCAGCTTCTCCTCCCGAAAGCACTGACAAGGAGTCAGCGCTTTCTAATTCCGAAATCCTTAATGATCTTCCCAAATACTTTCAGGATAATCATAGTGCACCTCTCGTTAAGATCTTCAGAGAACATCAAGAGTTGTTCAGAGATGATCCCCAAGAGTGTAATGTTACCCAGCACGACATCCAACTGCTCCCCGACACCCGGCCGATTCGTCAACCCTTCTACCGAATCAGCCCGAGCAAGAAGGAAGTCATGCGTGCTGAGGTGCAGTACCTCTTGGACCATGGACTGGCTACACCTTGTGAGTCCCCCTGGGCCTCACCTTGTATCTTGGTGCCCAAACCCCAAGGTAAGGTGCGGTTGTGCACTGACTATCGAAAACTGAACTCTGTCACTGTCAAGGATGCTTACCCCTTGCCAAGGATAGATGACATCCTTGATGCCATTGGTAGTGCCCAGTACTTGTCCCAAGTGGACTTGCTTAAGGGGTACTATCAAGTGTGTCTAACGGAGCGCGCTAAAGAGATATCTGCCTTCATCACTCCTTTTGGACTTTTCAGATATGAACGCCTTCCTTTCGGACTATGTAATGCCCCGGCCACCTTTCAAAGAGCTGTCAACCGTGTCATCCAGGGCTTGGATAACACATACGCCTACCTGGACGATATCGTCGTAGCCTCCAACTCCTGGAGTGAACATCTGCTCCAGCTGCGACGTCTGTTCTCCAAGCTCCTGACAGCCGGCCTCACCATCAACCTGGGCAAGTCCACTTTCGCGAAAGGTAAAGTGCGTTATCTGGGTCATGTTATTGGGAGTGGCAGCATAGCTCCGTTAGACTCACACACTCAAGCCATCCTACAGTATCCACAGCCTACCACCAGGAAGCAGCTCCTGCGCTTCCTTGGTCTTGCCTCTTACTACCGTAGGTTTGTGAGGAATTTCAGTACAGTCGCCACACCTCTAATTCTATTAACCAGTCCCAAGCAACGGTATAATTGGACCATGCAGCAAACCGTTGCTTTCGAACAACTCAAATTCCTCCTCTGTTCTAACCCCATTCTCGCCTCTCCAGATATCACCAAGCCTTTCGTCCTTCATGTCGACGCCAGTGGTACCGGCGTTGGTGGTGTCCTGATGCAACTACGAGGCGAGGAGGTTCTACCTGTCAGCTACTACAGCTACAAACTGAAACCACACCAGAGGAACTACAGCACTATTGAAAAGGAGCTACTATCCATCGTCCTGAACCTCCAACACTTCGCTCCGTACCTACAAGGCGCCAGGTCTACCACCATCTTCTCAGACCACAACCCTCTCCGCTTCCTACATCAAGCCCAATTCACCAACCAGCGTCTTCTACGATGGGCTCTGTATTTACAAGACTTCAACCTGGAGATCCGCTATATCAAGGGTTCTGACAACACCATAGCCGATGCCCTCTCCAGAGTTTATGAAGTAGAAGCGACTCCATCCATTACTCCACCACATAACGACGTACTTCTTCCAGAACCGCAGGCTTCGGGGGAGAGTTGTGACGATAATCTCCTTCAAGAGATTGAGCCTGCTCTTCCCTCCAAAATTACGTCTTCACAATTATATAAAAAGACTATGGAAGAAATGTCCAACAACGACAACAACACCAGCAAGGCTTGCAAGGGTGAGCAGAAACGTATGCAGCCCGCCACCTGTTCGGACCCAAATCACCAAACTACCCGTTGATCGCTACGGCTCCGCTGATTGGTCGCCGGTCTGGCTGCACCTGCACTCGCCCCCCAATACTACCCGATGTCTGGGGTCGCCCCAACATCAGTCTTCAGAATGTTCCGTGCTTTCGTAGCCAGCACACCTCCCAGCTAGACTCTAGAGTGTACTGAGAGAGGTGGTGGCTTTAAGCCAATATTCCAGCACCTCCCACTTACCTTTGTGTTGCACTTCTTGTTATTTTGCCTTAACGTAACTTTTCATTGTGTCATTTAAGTATTCTTATTATTTTGATTGATTGATTTTATTATACATATTTGTTTGTGCATTATTTTCATGTTTTGATTTATTTAACGTAATTAAAATTTCATTGTTAAAGTTTACTTGTGTTTTGTGTGTCTTCTCCTTACCTTACCACAGACGAAGTTCCAGTTTTTCTATTTTTTTTATAACTATGTGACGAGGCCATACCCCTAGCCTTAAACAGCCGAACACCAACGCGTTACCGTCACAATATATATATATATGTATGTACATATATATATATATACTATATATATACTATATATATATATATATATATATATATATATATATATATATATATAGGTGTATACTGGCAGCAGGTTTTCTTTCAAACATGTTTCATTGAATATGACCGCATATTCTGTATTTATTATTTTCTGGTTTAGGGCTTCTATCCCTCTAACTATTTTCTTAGCATCAGGGCTTAATTGGAATAGGAGTTCTCCAAAACTCATTTTCGTACTTTTAAGGTGAAGAAAAGAAGTGATTTACTATAGAGTGTATTACACTTATTTGTATAATTTGCACGACGTTTCGAACCTCCATGGTTCATTCTCAAGTGAACAGATCTTACAATACTAGTTGATTTTATACCCGCATTAGGTCAGGTGATAATACAATGAAGGTGAAAAACATGGGGGGATACATAAGGGATAAACATAGGGGCTGCAGAAGGCGTATTGGCCCATACGAGGCATCTCCTATCTAAACACAAAGATTAATCCAGTGTAATTGGCCTGTTATGTTGGCCATTGTCTTCTGTGTTGGCATCGATATGTTCTTGTCTTGTCCTTACTCTCATGGTGGGTAGAGTAAATAGTTCCGTGATTTGGGTGTTCATGGTAGGTCGCTCTATTCTTATGTGAATTGCCTCAAGAATTTGTAATCTTCTTGAATCTTGGGTTTTGTCTATTATGCAAGTATTCTTGTTCAACATTTCTCTTTTTAGAGTAATGTCATGGGCTTGTCTCATGTGATTCCTAGGGGCACCAGATTGAAGATGGCATGTCAAACGCCTCGTCAGCTTGGTCGACGTCATACCTATGTACTTACATTGAAGGTTACATCCTTCGTGGGGGCAAGTGTACATGTATACAACGCTTGACTGCTGTAGAGGGTTCTCCGTCGGCTTCGGGCTGTTTTTGATAAGGAGTTCGGAAGTCTTCTTGGTTTTGTAGAATATTATCAGGTTTATGTTTTGGTTAGGAGTAGTGCTTTTTACTCCTTTACGGATTATTTCTTTCATTATTCTTTCCTCTTTTATATGTTCACTGTGCATGGTTGATTTGTAATATAATTTTATTGGGGGTGTTGTGGTTTCTGTTCTAGGTTCTGAATTATACCAACGGTCCAAGTGTCTTCTTATAGCAGCGTTTATTTCCGCGTTGCTATATCCGTTGTTCACCAATACCTGAGTTACTCTTTCAAACTCTCTACTCACGTTGCTCCATTCAGAGCAGTGGGTAAGCGCTCGACGAATATAAGCATTGAGAACACTGGCTTTGTATCTTTGGGGGCACTCACTTCTACCGTTCAGGCATAATCCTATGTTGGTGGGCTTGGTATATACGTTGGTGCTTAAAGAGGTTCCTGTTTTTGATATTAGTACATCCAAGAATGGCAGACTGTTATTTTCACTATTTTCATGTGAAAATAACCCCTATATATATATAGGGGTACCCCTATATATATATAGGGGTACCACCTCTGGTGCAAGTGTAGGGACCCATAGCCTCGGAGAAGAAAATAAAGAGTACTCAGATCCTCACTGAACACTTTGACATTTTCTTCTCCTACCACCCCTATTCTTTTGTTAAGTGTGTATATTTATCTAACTTTATTTGAAAATGTCATTACACAAAAAAGTTACAATATTGATTACATGCAGGGTACAAGGCTGCTTGTCACAAGTTGAAAAGCTCCTCCAGCTCCTCAGATGGCGGGCAGGAACCGTGGATGCAGTGAGCATTTCCTCTCTGGATGGCCACACTAAGGCGCTGAAAAAGAAAACTGGCAGCTCTAGGGTCTCTAGTTGTTTCGATTAGCTTAGACCCCAACTCCTTCAAAAAGCTAGCAGCACTTTTACCCCAGGCACCAAGTGTCTCTGAGGCAATGGGGACAAAATTGTAGTGGTGCTCAAGGTCTCTGTATTTACGTGACTTGGCCGCTTCCCGGTGATTGGCAGCTCCACCTGCTTGTGTAGCACTGAAGTCAACATTGGTATTGGCTAAAGTTGAAACGCAAGTGTAGTCCCACACCAACTGTCTACCATTCTTCCAGGGGTTCACCGTAATTCCGTCTGGGCGACCGACAGTCTCATCAGAGTTGCAGGACATTAGGTATATATATATATATATATATATATATATATATATATATATATATATATATATATATATATATATATATATATATATATATATATATATATATATATATATATATATTATTAAATATGACCGAAAAAGTAAGATTAATAATTCTAACACGAATTTTCTCGATCTTTCTTATGTTTCTTTTCACTGTTGATGGTAATTGAAAAATCAATTCTCCAAAATTTATTTTTATTTCTAGTCTGACACGACACTTGAACGTGTTTCGTAATAACTTATTACATTTTCAAAGACTTTTAGTCTTTGTTTATGAGATATAAATACAATCAATACAATACAAAGTCAATCAATCTTCAGCTATTTAGAGAATCTATCGAAACTGATGCTCCTACAGGAGGGGACACACAGAGAAATCTGTGCCCTGTACTTGCAACCTTTCCAACAGGCTCGAACGCAGGTCTATCCGGATTAAGAACATGTTCTATCCGACTAGGCCACTATAGGAATATATATATATATTCCTATAGGTTCAGGGAGTCTATTGATATATGTGGCGACCAGACCGGCTGCCAGTTAAGGGAGAAAGTTACATTATAAGTTGTAAGTAAGGGGAAATTGGCGCCCTGATATAAAATGAAAGCGTATCCCCTAATGCAGATATTACTTTTTGGAAGGGACACTAGCCGATCGCGGATTAGCCAACTTAGGTCGCGGCGACCAATCAGGGCCCGCCGTGACGTCACCGAGTGCCCTGGGCGGCGTCAACGTCAGAGTTGACCTGACCTTGGAAGCGAGAGGACGCACCTCGGTCAGCTCTCAAGGATTTGAGGCTCTACAAGCCTTTCTTAGTAGATTAGAGCTGGCCATCGCAGCCCATCTCACGTATTGGAGACCCTGCGCTTCTGGGAAGCAAAAGGGAACCAAGTTTATTGAGCAAAAGAGTGCCAAACTTGGAAAATATTCGGCGACGACGCTGGACGGCGACGCTGGACGTTGAGGGCCTGGAAAGGTGTGGCGGGCAAGCCTAGCTGTGACCGGGTCACATCCACTGAGGGTTTTGGAAGGACGACATCATACCTAGGACAAGGAGCAACGCCTTGTGGAAGGGGCGAGTGTGGGAAAATAGTGGTTAGCTCAGTGCCCATCGATGAACCAGGACTGGGGTAGCTGAATCTCAGGGATTGGAACGGCGACGACGCGAAGGCTCCACGACACCTGAAGACCTGTGGAACGTTCCTGGATCGTCAAGGATCGACTCAGGAAGCGTGGGAACCTCACACCATCGAGGAATAGGCGTCGTGAGCCAGGAATGTAAGGTAGATCATTTTTCCATCCCATTACCCCTTGTGTGAGTAGGCTAGTTAGGCCACAATATTTACTTATGTATGTGGCAATAGGACATTAATACTTTAGTAGTAGAATAGGCTGCAAGGCAGCTTGTGTCCAGGACTGTCAGAGGGGACAGTGTGTATGGACGGCAGGACAGTGAAGAAGAGGTGCCGACGTGGTGAAGAGGCCCTCCTGTGAGAGAGTGTGGGACTCCTGTCTTTCTGCCCAGTTGAAGGAGTGTTGGAGGTCGTGGAAGAAGAGGCTGACGATCTCCAGACTTATTATCCTTATTTTCATATTCATGTATAACTTGTGATTTTATGTGTGTTCATGTAATTTGCGTCAGTAAATTCACACATTTTATCACTGTGTTTAAGTGTGCCTCCATTTATAATATTTCTCTATGAGCATACACGAAGGTTATCATAGTACCACCTAGGGAACACTACGTTCTCTATAGAAGTTCTTATTGCCTGGAGAGTGGTAAAGCAGCACGGACCTATATAAAAGTGTACCCTTAGCCATCCGATCAGTATCAGTGCCTGAATGGTGGCAACTAGTAACGTGGTGGCTAGAGAGAGGTAAAGCCACATAGACCTTCCTGGGAGATTACCTTGGGCCGACAGTCTAGAAGCAGATCTATGGGAGTAGCAATCTTCTGGCTACAAACAATATATAATACACCCACTGAACTGCATTGCTGGGGTGCAGATATAATAACCCAGCTGGCGACCTTGTTAAGAAGAAGATAGAGAACAGGAGGGAAAAAGAGTTCCTGCAACCTTTTTGTCTGGCAGGCAAGACTCAGGGAGGTTATTGTTATAAGGTAAGCCTGAGTCTTCCTTCACTCCTCCACGGGTCTAGGCCGAAACTGTTAACAGCAGTTTCCCCGTGTTTGACTGAAGGGCTTCCAGGGTGAATCAGTGGCACCCCCCTTTTTGTGGTGGAAGCAAAGACCTGCGGAGGTGGGCATTGTTGGTCCTCTCTTGTGTGACCAAGGAGACTCCGGTGAATCCAGGGAGTCAGAGAGGCTGAGTATCCAGCCTTCTGAGCCCCTAGCAGCTGACTGCTAGCAGAGCCCAGGCCCACCCCCCGTGACAGAGAACTGGCGACCTTGCCAGGATTCGAACCCCGGTAGCCAAGAACTGGGAACTTCGCCAGGAAGCGTGGATCAAGCTACAGTGTGGCCCAAATTTCAAGACAAGTGTTGCCAGGGTACAAATACAGTGTGGCCAGTGAATTCAGTGGTACTGCTACCTAACCAGCTAAGGGACTGAAACGGTGAAATTAGTGCCTACTAACTTGTCTGTGCTGTCGTGTATGCTCAATAATATAGAGATGGAGGAGGACAAAGTAAAGAAATTTATTGACACAAGGGACGAGAGATTTTGGAAGAGTGTACCAAGGCCCAGCTCCAACAAGTGGCAATCCACTTTGGGATCAGGTTGAGGACGACTAAGGTAGCGGAGCGAAGGATAGAGATCATGGCACAGCTCACAGCTCGAGAGGAGGCGACGGGAGAGGAGCCATCCCGAGGAGAGCCGTCGCAAGGTGAACCGTCCCGACTAGAGCGCAAAAATAATGGGAAAAAAAGCTCTTGCTATTAATCATTTTGGAGAATTTATATCAATTAGGAAATTACAGTGTGCAAATTGTTTGTGGCATGATGATAAAATTTTGAGGGATACAGGAGCATCCTAATCTTTACTTGTAGAGAGTGTGTTACAATATATACAGTCTACAGAGACTGGGGAGGTAATAATTATACAGGGAATCACAGGAGATTTCCAGACTGTACCTTTGAGGGGAGTAAACCTTGAGTGTGATTTTATTAAAGGCAAAAGTTTAGTAGGTGTTAGTCCTAAATTACCAGTTCCTGGCGTTGATCTAATTGTGGGGAATGATCTTGCCGGTAATCGAGTTAAAAGAGATGACCACCCAATAATGCTAACTAAGTCAGAGGTGATTAGGGCATGTACAGAACCTGAGGACAAGGTAATGTACCCAGCATGTGCCGTGACCCAGTCAAAATCAGAGTCTCAAAAATCACAAACTCCCAATAATGTTAGTCAGGAGACAAAATTAGAGGTTAACAAATCAAATAGTGAAGCGGATCTTTGTGACACTTTTATGGCCAAGTTGGAAGAAGCAGATGGGAACAGGATGGGGAGCACCTCCAGCAAACCTCCTAGGAAAAGGGGTAGGGGAGAGTGTAGTCCAGTTACCACATCTGGCTCTTCAGTCTTTAGATCAAAATCAAATTTTATTTATCAGCAAAGAACTGATCCTACGTTGATTGACTTACATAATAAGGCAGTAACTGAACTAGAGGCACAATCGGGCGCTATGACTTATTACTACACTAGAGGTATTGATGCGGAAGTAGAGACCTAGGAGCTCACCTGTGTCACACACTTGGGAGATAGTTAATCAAGTTGTCCTATTGAGGGGATATAGAGAAAAGCTCCCACCATCAAGAAAGAAGTAAACCAATGAAGTAATCAACCTTCAACTACCATCAACTGCCAGCTGCTTGCGTTCCTGGCCTCTGTGTGGACTGCAAATGACGCCCTACTCAATTCTACTTCCATCTACTCAAGTTCTAATCCGCGGTGGTTGGGCCACCGATCTTTCATCTCCCCTCTTCACCTCATCTCCAGATCCTTGCTCAAGATTTCTGCAACCTCGCCCCGTTCTTCCATCCCCTGCTTGCCAACTCTATGGACATTTTCATTTCATTTCATAGAGAAAAGGTGCTAAGTGTAGCCCATGATTCACCAATAGGCGGTCATCAGGGTATTGCAAAAACATATAATAAAAAACAAGTATTTTACCTGGCCTGGATGAAAGAAAGATGTCATCCAGGATTGTGATGAATGTCTTGTGTGTATAAAAACTGGCAAACCAAACCAGGTAATACCAAAAGCCCCTTTACAGCCATTGTGGTAGCTGAGGAACCCTTTACCCATATTATAGTTGATGCAGTAGGCCCATTGTCCAGAACCAAGAGTAGTAATATGTATATCATCACCATGATGTGTCAGACTACACACTTTCCTGAGGCGTTCCCTGTGAGAAATGCTACGGCGAAAGTGGTAGTAAGGCACACAATGATTTTTTTTTATTTTTGGTTTACCAAAAGTAATACAGACAGATAATGGGGGTAATTTTACTTCCAAAGATTTTCAGCAGTTTTGTGGGGAGTTTGAAATCCTCCATAAGACATCCACTACTTATCATCCTGAGAGCCAAGGTGCTATGGAAAGGATGCAGCAAACCCTTAAACAAATGCTGAGAACCAGTTGCATGGAGACTGGGATGATGGTCTTCCACTGATGCTTATGGCATTGAGGGATATTTATCAGGAGTCCCTGGGGTGTTCACCCAACTCATTAGTTTTTGGCCATGTGGTTAGAAACCCACTGACCATCTTAAGATATAAGTTGCACATATGCAGCTCCTTTGGCAAACTTGCAATGTAAAAATGAGAGGTTTAGATGGTCTCAGGAATGTAAGGATGCATTTAGTAAATTAAAAGGAATGCTGTCATCTGGTCCAGTGTTAGCTACACAGGAGATCAGAACTCCTGACTACTCTAAGCCATTCAAACCATTTATAGATGCTTCGAATTGAGGTGCTGGTTCTGTACTATTGCATGAGGATAATGATAGTATTAATTATCCGATACATTATTATTCTAAAAAGTTTATCAAATGTTAACAGAATTACTCCACAGTAGAGAAAGAGGCATTGTCATTATTACTAGCTGTTAAAAAAGTTGACATTTATGTATCAGCCAATACTGTTGAAGTATTTACTGACCACAACCCCTTAACATTTATTGCTAGCATGAAGAATTCCAATCAGAGTATATTAAGGTGGTCTTTACTGTTACAGGAGTCATCTGGTCATCAAACATATTCCAGGAAAATTAAATGTAGTAGCAGATGCACTTTCTAGATTGCCAAAACCTGGGATCACTTAGGGTTGTACCACTGCACTGAATTAAACTTAAAATCCTAGGAACTAAACAACACTCACATAACCAAATAAAACTCTACAAGGATGGGGATATACCGTCAACTGATTTAGAAATGGCAAATGAATTTAATAGTTTCTTTTCATCGGTTGGTGCTAATCTTGCCAGTAAAATCCCACAGACTCAGACACATATTAACACATATCTCTCAGGCAGCTATCCAAACTCTCTTCTCCTTTCACCAATCAGCCCGGCAGATGTTGTGTCCATCATACACTCTCTAAAAACCAAGGCAGGGAACACCAGTGAAATTCCGTCCATTGTGTACAAGAGAGCCTCCCATGCCCTTGCCCCACCCATAGCACTACTGTTCAACAAATCTATAGAGTGTCACACCTTCCCTGATATCCTCAAAAAAGCAAGAGTAACGCCAGTCCATAAAGGAGGCAATCCGGCGGACATAAACAATTATAGACCAATATCAAATCTACCCATTCTATCAAAAATATTTGAAAAAATTATTTACAAACAGCTCTATTCCTACCTCGTAAAATTCGACATACTCAGCCCCTGCCAGTTTGGCTTCCGGTCCCAAAAGAGTACCAATGATGCAATCATTAGTCTCCTTGACATTATCTACTCAGCCCTTGACAAAAATGAGTTTCCGATTGGACTCTTCATTGACCTAAGAAAAGCCTTTGATACTGTTAATCACAACTACCTCTTACTTAAACTCCAGCATTATGGAATCCGAGGCCTTGCCCTTGACTACATCCGATCCTATCTTAGTGACAGACACCAATATGTAACCATCAATGATACAACTTCTTCCACTCTACCAATTACCGTTGGAGTGCCACAGGGCAGCATCTTAGGACCTCTTCTATTTCTTATATATATAAACGATCTGCCTAATGTCTCTAATATTCTCAAACCTATATTGTTTGCTGATGATACTACCCTTATCTACTCAAACCTCAACCCACATACACTAAATAATGTTGTGAATAATGAATTAAAAAAAGTCCACTTATGGATGTCAACGAACAAACTAACATTAAACATCGAAAAGACTTACTACATCTTATTTGGAAGCAAATCATCAAATGCAATTCAGCTACAGATAGACAACATTAACATCAGTAATAAAAATGATGGAAAGTTTCTTGGCCTATTCCTAGACAAGAGACTCAACTTCAGCACCCACATTCAACACATAACTAAGAAAGTCTCTAAGACAGTTGGTATACTCTCCAAAATCAGATATTATGTTCCTAACTCTGCTCTCCTCTCACTATATTATGCACTAATCTACCCCTATCTTAATTATGGTATCTGTGCATGGGGGTCTCCCACTGCAAACCACCTTAAGCCCATCATCACACAGCAAAAATCTGCTATCAGAATAATAACTAACTCTGCTTTCAGACAACACTCAGCTCCCTTGTTTAAATCTCTAAACTTGCTAAATATTAACTCCCTCCACACATTCTCTTGTGTCAACTACATTTACAAAACCCTGTTCTTAAATGCAAACCATGCTCTGAAACTCTCCCTGGACAGATGTAATAGGACCCATTATCACCACACCAGAAATAAATATCTCTTTGATATCCCCAGGGTCAAACTTAATCTGTGTAAACACTTTATGCAAATTAAGGGACCTAGTCTATGGAACTCACTCCCTAGTGAATTGAAAAACTGTAAAACTTTTGCCTTATTTAAAAGCAAAACCAAAAAGTACCTAACTTCATCTATTTAGTTTCCTACACTGAGCTTTAAATTTGCTCTGTACCTAGTGGTACCCAATCTCCTAATTTTTATGTAATATCAAACAACCTTATCATTGTGTTCATTGCTGTCTTCTTTTATGTGCTAGCCATATGCTGTATTGTGACTACCAATTTTTGTCAACTACCATTCAAGCTGTCATTGCAATCAATCTTATATTGTTTCTGCTGTATTGTGCCTACAAATTTGTTGTCAACTACCATTTTAAGCTGTCATTGCAATCAATCATAGCTACCTATGTGCTTTAATATACTGTACCTATAATTTTCTCTCATCTTTTTTTTTTTTTTTTCATTCCATGTAATCTGTTATCATTTTTTTGTCTATAAATTTTGCAAGTATTTACCTCCTTAAAATTTTCTTAGATTAAGGACCTGCCCGAAACGCTGCGCGTGCTAGTGGCTTTACAAGACTGTAATTACCATAATTGTATCCTCACATTCCTTATGTACATTCTTGTATATGTATAAATAAATAAATAAATTGTATATATTATTGTTTAAATGTGTTCATTAGTTGTCATATACCATAAACTGTTTATTGACAATGTTGAAATAAATGTGCAGCTGGCAGGGGGAGGGGGCCACAAGTGACTATTATTACACTGCCAGTAGAGTTGTATCCTTCAGCTGGAGATTGTTTAGGAATAACGTGTATGGGAATAGCAAAACTATGTGAAAGAAAAATGGACTCAATCAAAAAACCTGTATGAAGAATATAATAAATGAAGTCAATAAAGGAAATTATTGGAAATGTTAAAGAATAGAGTATTAAGGGGCAATGACGCAACAGGGACGGATGCCATTTTTGACCTGACATAGAGCACCATCTGTCTGACTGGTCCTTGTTTTCTGAGGGTTTTCTCCGGCCTTACAATCAGATAAGCCACAGGGTTGTATTCACAGGGTTTCAAGGAAGGGTAGAGTATGCTGACAGTCGTCTGAACAGATTTTTTTGAGAGAGAGTCCAGGTTTCCTAGTGATTTATATATGTGTGTCTCCGGCTAACAGGTGTGGTGGCTGAGTGCCCAGTTCCTGTTTTGGACTAAGAGCCATAGGGAAACCAGAGCCCATTTGGGACATTATTATTCAATGTTGTTACCTTCAGAATGACCTTGAATTGTAAGGAGAGAATTTATACCATGTAATATATAGTGTGTCTTTTACATATAAATCTTTGTCCTTTATCTACTCGGCTGTTTTTCCTACTCCTTGAATTCCCCTTGGTTCAAGAAAAATCATTATTTCTCTAGACAACATTAAAATACATGACACCCTGACCCACCCGTGACAGGCTTCTCCCCAAACAGAGGGTTCATCTTTTCTTTGTAACCTATAAAGTGGAGCGGCTATGATAGAAAAGCCAGCAATAAATGAACGATAAAATCCTACAAGACCTGTAAACTGCTTCATGGCTTGTACTGTACGAGGCGTTGGAAAATCACGGGCAGCAATATTTTTTTATTCATTCAAGGTGATGCCTGAAGGGGTGACTGTATGTCCTAGGAAGTTGATCTTTTCCTTTAAAAATTAGTACTTTGAGGGTTTTATTTGTGAATTTGCTTCTGCAAACTTTGCAAGTACTTTCTCAAGGTTGTACAAGTGAGTCTGAACATCTTGCAACATGATTATGAGATCATTAAGGTACACCAGAAAAGTACTACCTATCAGTCTATGAAACAGGTTTATCATGAGCCTTGAAAAGGATATTCGCCTACTCCGCAGTTCAAATGCCATTCTTTTGAAATGAAAATGACCATTGGGAGTAAGGCTGTCAACTGTTTACTTTCCTCATCAAATGAGATTTGCCAGATTCCCTGCAACAAATCTAAAGTTGAGAGTACTTTGTTACAACCTATGCTTTGCAACAAAACTTTTAAGACTGGAATTGGGGAAACGGTCAGGTATAGTTTCTCTGTTAAGCTTCTGGTAGTCGATTACCGGTCTCCATGTTCCATCTCGCTTTGGTACAAGAATCAATGGTGCGTTCCATGGCAAAATATTTGACTCAATCACATCACTTTGTAACATTTCCTCTATAATTCTATCATCTCTGCTCTCTGCGAATGCAGTAAATGGTAAGTTTTTACATAAATTGGTGTAGTTTCTTGCTCAAGGGGAAATTTATGCATAAGTGGAGTGAGACCTAACTTTTCTCCTAGTAGAGCTACAACTTTTCTCCTGGTAGAGCAATAAAATACACATTCTATTTTTATTCAAAATTTTCAAAAGTTGAACCAAGTAGACAGGGGGGAAATCAGTAGGACTGAGGTGTTGTGCTTACACCTGTCTGTGATCCACATTTTCCTGTGGGGACATTTGAGTGCACATTTAAGTGCACACACACAGAGCCACAGAGATATTAGAAAGAACTTTTTTAGTGTCAGAGTGGTTGACAAATGGAATGCACTAGGAAGTGATGTGGTGGAGGCTGACTCCATACACAGTTTCAAGTGTAGATATGATAGAGCCCAATAGGCTCAAGAATCTGTACACCTGTTGATTGACGGTTGAGAGGCGGGACCAAAGAGCCAGAGCTCAATCCCCGCAAGCACAACTAGGTGAGTACACAGTGTGTTCCATGGAGTCATCATCCACCATTCGCATTGGTAATGAGTAATAAGCTAAATCTACAACGTGGGTGCAAGACTGGAGATGGATGTCAGCACTGCTAGTGTTAGCAACATACAATGTGAGGGTACCATCCTGCACTGTGTGCCAGGAGGGTTCAACAAATGTACCGTTCACTTTACACGTTTCACTTTCCGCAATGACATCCAATAACTTAGGCACTCTCTGAACCTAAACTCCTTCTCTGGTGAGAGAATGAGTGTGCAGCACAGTGTCAGTAGCTGTGGAACCACTGTCTTCAGAGATGGAAGCTGCCAGGCGTGCAAGACAACGAGAATCCGTAAGGGCGTCACCGCCCAGAAAGTCTCGAGTCTCATTCTCCTGAACAACTGCACAACTACGATGCTTCAAGTGAGTACCTGTTTTCTCGGGTATGCTACGGCAGCAAGGATCTGACAAACCAACGCTAGCAAGTCGGCTGTCGACAAAATGAGCATAATCCCTCTGACGGTTGAACTCATGACCCATTCTAAACATACTACATAAAGGTATGACCTTGTCCTTAATACTGATATTCCAACGATGGGGAAACAATGCAATATTTTCATCCATCATGGTGTACAAACCCAGTAATATATCACCTGGCAAGTGGATACTGTCGACAACTAAGCATGTTACAAAAATCGTGATGTCCTTTAACTTGAGTGGGAGGTCGATTTCCCCCATGACTGTAACTTTATTTCCAGAAACACCACTCAGAAAACATATGGGGTGACTTTCTTACTCTGACAGAGTGCTTACTTGCAATATCTATAAGAGCTGCCTGCTTGACAATATTTATTTCAGCACCTAAATTTATGAAGAGTTTTAAAATGCTACCATGCACTAGGGGCCGATACTAAAGGACCATGTGCAGACGAGGAGTCACAATAACATGGCTGAAATTATTTGACCAAACCACACACTAGAAAGTGAAGGAACGACTATGTTTCGGTCTGTCCTGGACCATACTCAATCAACTCAATCGACCTTTCCAGGTGGTTAGTCTTACCACAATGCATACAGGAGGCAGTGGTTGGTCGTGGATTATAGCGTCTCAGCAACTTATGAGGAGGGGAATTTGACTGCTGGCGACGACCATTCTGCGACTGTTACGGTATCGGCACCATTGTCTGAGTGTGGCACGGCAATTTCAGGGCCATCTATGAGTCTGCACTCAAACTCCCCTGGTATTGGATGCTATGTGGACAACGCCATCTATTGGTGGTGGCGTGGCAGCGATTGATGGCTCCTGTTTCCTGCCCTAGTCAGAAAAGAGAGGTCGACGTGGACGACATCTGGTGGATGGCGTGTCACGATCAGCGCCATCTGTTGTGCTACAGAGCATAATGTCAACTCCCAGGTGAATGAGTAGTATCTCATGGTTTCCCCAGTGTACAGTCCAATCTAAATGATGACGTTTTATGTCCACAGAAGTGACGTGTGGAGGCAGTGGTACTGAGGAAGGCAGTTTTACCTTGGGCAGTCCACGTACTCCCAGCATGGTTCTGGAAGAAGACTGAGTTACCCGCCGTCGATCTGGGCAGAGTGTTAGTTGCTAATATACACAGTGTTGGTATTAGAGCGGCATACCCCCGGGATTGGCTTAGGAGAGTGATGGACAACAGTGAGGTGTCTATCGTGAAGTGCTGCTAGCAGGTTGCTGGTGGCTTCTGCCAGAGGTTAGCTACCCCTGTATATCGTTGTTTGTGACTCTGATCAGCGTGTTGCTGAAGTCCTCTGCGAGCGAGTTGCTGGAGAGCGAGAGTGGGATGTAGGCAGCTCGTGATACTGTGCCAGTGGACTGGCCCATGTAAAAGGTGAACTCGCCACTAATTATCAGTACACGTACTGGATGGTAGAAACGCTGGAGTTGGTGTACACTGCCAACGCCGTAGTGTCCTGCGTGAAAGCGACACTACTGTATATACGAGTAGTCATAGTCTATTTATTCTAATATATATTTTTAATGGTGAAAGTATAAATATATTGGTGAAGGGAACAGTGTATTGTTCATCCCGCTTTCTCTTTATTGCACTATACAAACATTTCTTGAAAGCATACTACCGACTTTGGGTCGGATACTATAAAAGAGGTTACAACATCAAGAACCCGGTTACTAGTCCTAAGTGGCTGTAACATAATTGGCATCCCCAGCGGGATCCGACCTCTTGTCAAGTGCGTTTGATATGAGTGGTAAAGTAGTGCAACCCCTGTGAATAGCTCCCCTTTCCGTTTTTGTGTGTGTTAGAAAGTGAAGTGTTAAGTGCAGTGTTGCGTGCTCGTTCACAACATAGTGTAAAATGGCAGAGAAAAAGACCATCGATATCCTGGATGATGTTCAGGAATTCCTGAATCAGGAAGACTGCCCGTCAAAACTGAAATTGAAATTGAAATTGAAATTGAAATAAGTTTATTGAGGTAAAATACACACAAAGGGATGAGGTAGCTCAGGCTATTCTCACCCCATTCAGTACAACGTGTTAATACATACATAGACACACATCACAAATAAACATATTACCAAACATTCTGAGAGATAAACATATACATTTCCTCCTTCACAAGTAGTATGTTATCAGACGTACACACATACTTTTATGACCTAGGTATACTGTATAGACAATTTGCAAGAGACATGCAGATAATTCAACAAAATATTACAATCTTGGTGCAAAATTCTTATATCTCTCAAGAATATCATCAACCTTTCCGTTGTGACACATCCAGGCTATTTGTTCAGGAACAGTCCTTATCTCAGTGTTTCTATATACATTAATCAACGGACAATCAAGCACATAATGGGCCAGGGTGTGAGACCTTAACATACCACATAGTTTACACTTCGTGTCATTATCATGAACATCTATCCCATATTCCCAGTAATATTTGTACCCAAGCCTGAGCCGCATGTACACAGAGTCACTCCAAGCATTTCTCCTTTTACCATAAGTGAAATGGGTGTTTTGACTCACATACATGTAGTGTTGCATGGTTTGACTTCTCTCATACATTATCTCTCTCCTCTCCACTCCCTCCTGTGCCTGAATATTTCTGATTTTGCTTCTGATTTGTCTCATTGTGAATTCACATTCAATGTCAACTTGTGGTTTTCATGTGGCACGTTTGGCCAAGTCATCCGCCACCTCGTTGAGCACTATTCCAACATGAGATGAAATCCACATGAATTTCACACTATAACC
Source organism: Procambarus clarkii (assembly GCF_040958095.1). Taxonomy (NCBI): domain Eukaryota; kingdom Metazoa; phylum Arthropoda; class Malacostraca; order Decapoda; family Cambaridae; genus Procambarus; species Procambarus clarkii. Next base: position 2,448,826 of record NC_091151.1, read on the forward strand.
TTTCAGCTGTATCTCAGTTATTCTTCTCTTACAGTCCTCAACTTTAGACATGAAGACTGGGTTTCGACTGTTTAAGGACTCCAGTGCTCCTCGGCTATCGAAAAATACAAAAACATTTTTGTCGTCATGACGTACTTCCTCCAAACACGCCAGATTGGCCTGCAGTTCAGCTTGTGTGGATGATATATAATTACTAAGCCGGAGTTCAATTATCCTGTCCACAGTCCCAAACTCCGTATATTCCCTTATTAGGACACAACACCCTGCCCTGCCATCCTCCGCCACCGACCCGTCGCAATATACATGTAAACTGTTGCCTCTTGGTAACCGAGATATCATGCTTCCATACAAACACCGTAATTGTCCCGGTTCATGATGAATCTTTTTCACCTTGAGGGGGTACAATTTCGACGTGTATTTTCTGTACTTTCCAGGGAGCAGACATTTTACACTGTCGAGAGGGTATACAGCAGTCAAGTACGTCGTATTCCCTGAGGTCATGAGCTAATCCCCTCGTGTAGCGTGTCTCCCTCAGTTTCCTGGAAGTGTGTACGTCACTCAAGCAGGTCTGAACGCTCTTAACAGCTTATCAACTCCTTTTCTCCGCATGAAACGAATAGATACTCTAGTGTTAATGTCACGGACTCTATCACACACACTCTGTAAATTTAATTCCATTCTCATTATTTCAATCATTGCATTTCTTTGACATCCAAGAATAATCCTCATAGCCTCGTTCTGTATCAGCTCTATTTTTTTAATTCTGCCTTGGCCTGTGTAAGACAATACAGGTGCTGCGTAGTCTATCAGGGACCGAACAGTACTTATGTATAACATCCGCAAGATAGGTACCCCAACACCTTTACCAGAAAAGCCAGTGCTTTCAGAGGATGCAGACGGGCTTTACATAAGGTGCTGTAAAGGAAGACCAAGGAAGTGACGGTAAGAGTGACACGAGTGAAATGAATATAAGTATACTAACTGTAAAAATGCGTGAGTTGGAAATCCATCGGGAAATGGAATGGAAAAGCTAGAATTAGATAAGGAGAGAAGAGAAAGCAAGGGAGAGAGAAGAGAAATAGCTGCAATTTGAAAGAGAGAGAGAGGAGAAAAAGTTAGAACTAGAAAGAGAGACAAGAGAAGAAATTGGAAATGAAGCGTTTAGAATTACAAGAAAAGGAGAAGAAAAGACTAAAAAGAGAAGGAAAGAGTAGATAGGAAAGAAAGGGAAAAGCGAGAAAGACAAGAAAAAGAGCAAGAATGACAACATGAATTGGAAGTGCTAAGATCAGGTGGTAGGTGAGAAACAAGTAGTTACGACCCAGTGAGGAACATTAAAATGGTTCCTATGTTTCATGAAAAGGAAGTCTCAAAGTTCTTTGCCGCTTTCGAGAAAGTAGCAGCATCATTTGATTGGTCAAGAGAAAATTGGGAAAGGAAAATTGGGCCTTGAGAAAGGAAAATTGGGCCTTTCCCGTCGTTCCGACGGGAAAGGCCCAAATCGCATACTCCGTATTGTCGGTGGATGATTCCAGTGATTACGACGCTGTTAAGAAGTGGTGCTGATGGCTTACCAGTTGGTGCCAATCAGCAACCACAATGCCAATAAGTGGCCGTAACAACGACCAATAATTTTGTGAGTTTTGGGAGGTCGCTGAGGGCTTGTTACTACAAGGGAGCCGGTCGGCCGAGCGGACAGCACACTGGACTTATGATCCTGTGGTCCCGTGTTCGATCCCGAGCGCCCGCGAGAAACAATGGGCAGAGTTTCTTTCACCCTATGCCCCTGTTACCTAGCAGTGAAATAGGTACCTGGGTGTTAGTCAGCTGTCACGGGCTGCTTCCTGGGGGTGGAGGCCTGGTCGAGGACCGGGCCGCGGGGACACTAAAGCCCCGAAATCATCTCAAGATAACCTGAAGATAACATTTACATTGTCAGAGGGTGTCAAACGTTGAGCAGTTCGGGGAGGTAATTTATCTGCAGCATTATTCATAGCCTCAAACACTTCCCCAATTTCGTGTTGAGACCGACAATTTTGCTGTTCAAGGATAGGTTTGGTGTGTTCCAGGACAAAATGCATTAATGTCCCAAAAGCTATCATTTTAGCCATTGCCACCGGGGTCAGAGATTTATTTTTATCCACCTATGATGAACTCAACATCGCAGTCTCTAAAGAGTACAAATACTGTTCTAGACGGCTAGTAAATGCATTATACAATTCACCACGTTGCATGGTGGCAATAGCAATTTTTTTAACTAATCCCTATGGGTCCAGGTCTCCTTTGTTAACAAAATGATGGGGGAATTTTTTTTAAATTCTGTCCATGACTGGAGGCTAACAATGGCTTTCTCATCGACAACAACACGTACATCGCCTTTAGTGTTGCCCATAGACGACCAGCAAATGCTAAATAATCATCATCAGAAGCCTCGGAAAAATGAGCTTTGGCTTTCTCTTCAACTTTGCTAAACCATGATTCCATTAAGTGAGATTCTCCAGCAAAAGTGCAATAGCCATCTCCTGCACTGAACGCTGGACATTATTACGAGCAACTGCTCCATTTGAGTCAGAAGGAGCTGCAACAGGGTTAGACATTGTCACTATGGTGGAATTTACTTGCGAATGTTGATTTTAATTAGCCACACTAGGCATAAGAAGAACAATTACAAAATACAGTATAACACAACACTCATAAATGGCAAAACTAGGAGCTCGAGTAAGTAAATGGCAAAAATAAAAATTTAAAATGTACTACGGAAAACACACTATTGGAAATTAAACTAAATTGTAAATTAAATTTGCAAAATGGTATGAATATGACCAGTAAAAGTTTGAATCAAATGGACTGTTGAAAAGAATGAATTACTTTTCAATATTATAACAACTGTTGTAATTAGCAAGCAAAAATATTAGAACACAAGTAATTTGTGGAACACTTAAATTGGTAACATACTTAAGTAACATTTAATGTAAAATACTGAAAGAATTAATTTCAAATTAAGGTCTGGGGAGAGTATAAAAAAATTATATAGTACACTTCCTACTGCTGGAAAACAATTATTTTGTACTTAATGCACTTAATCAGAATGTACTTGAAATACTGTATATCGCTAATAATATACAATGGAATTGTTGGGAGAAGAAATGTTGAAAAACACCACAGAAAAGCTGTGTGTGGGGTGGGCAGCCAACTCCTCTGTTATCAAGTCACTGAAGGTAGCAATACATTCTATACAGGGTTATTTCCCTCTTAAAACACTGTTATTGTATTCCAAACTAAGTACCAGCTATCATCTACTTAACTTGGGGGTGCAGGATATGCTGTTCAGCAGTAGCCAATTAAGAGAACGGCGTCAAAGTGTGTAGAGTAGAAACTCGGATTTTTTTTTATATGTGGAGCGACAGTAGCGCACCTTGCGGTAGTGACACGAAGCTTGGATTGATGACACAGGAGTTGAGATGAAATTGACAAGGACTGACGATGTTGCAGAGACGATGATGTTACAATGATAACGGCGAAGAAAAGCTCAGGTGACACTCACTAGCTTGGCAAAGTTCACTAATGGGTAATGGAGCAACCTGTCCTCTTAAAAAGAATGTCGCTTTTGGCCGTTTGCCAGTATGGACGAATTTGGACGTAATTTGAAAATGAAAATGAATTTGGGATTTTTTTTTTCCAACAACAGTAAGTTAAGGGTCCTCTGATGGGTTAGGTGGGCAGAAAATTCTCATAAAGTTTCAAAACGTTATGAAAAACGTTAATTTAAAGTGTCCTCTTATAACCTCTGCGCGTACGCCGAACGACTCAAATAGAAAACGGAACAGAACGTCACTTCTGTGAGTCGATTTCATTTCAAATTACGTCCAAATTTGGCCATAGCGCGCATACGAGCCAAAAGTGACGTTATTTTTAAGAGGACGGGTTGGATGGAGAAGTAGCGATGGTAGTGGCGGGGCTGGTGACGTAGCTGTTCAAGCCGCAGGTTAACACAGAATTGTTCTTAATTAAAAAAACTGGACAACACATCCGGAGATGAGTTGATGACGATGACACTAGCCATAACAGTACAGACGAGCACATACAAGGCGTGTGGTGGGTGGCCCAGGAGGTTCGAGAATGGCGCTTGAAATTCAAAATGGCTGGCGCGGGAATTCTCCTCTCCCCTCACTGATAAGAAATTGTGCTTGCTGCAAAATATCGTGCCTAACTTTATGAGAACGTTGACCTACAGCAGTGGATGATGGTAGGACCCCGGACTGGTACAATATGATGAATATTGATGATGCATGAGTTTAGCTGTGGCGGGTGGCGGCTTTAGCTGTGATGGGATAGGTGGCCACTTGAGTTTCTGGCTCAGAAAAAAAAATCTGATATCCCAGTGCTGCTACCAGTATTTGTACCAGTATTCGTTCTTGCTTGGTTGTTGAAGAGGTACACACACACAATAGATCCCTACAAGGACTTTATTGAGTAAGGTAACTAAGATAGATGTGAAACACTGAGGTCTTACTAGCTCTAGGTCTGTGAGATACTGGTGTGCCCTATTCGAGAGCGGGCACTGCCGCTATATGGGAAATGACGTCAGACCAACGTCAAATTGTAAGACCAACCGTCTTACAATTTGAAAGCTAACACCGGCATATCCCTACCACCTGGCACATCCCTCCACCCCGGCACATCTGGAGTGTTTTGGGAGTGCTTCTTTTCCCTGAGCCTGGCCTGAAGCCCGGCTCAACTTATGATAACTTGGTTCAACAGGCTGTTGCTTGAACGGCTCACAGGCCCACATAACCACTACAGCCTGGTTAGTCTGGCACGTCTTGTAAGAATCTGTCCAAATTCTTTAGAACACATCCACCTTTGTTCCGGCAAAATTCCTAATGCTTGCTAAAAGGGTTTTGAACAGCCGTGGACCCTTGATGATAAGACAGTCCTCTCTGATTGTCCCTAATGCACCTCTATTCCTCAATGGTTCTATTTTGAATTTCCTACCGTATCTTTCGCTTTAGTACGTTTTAATTCTACTGTTCATATTTGGAACCTGATGTCGGAAAATCCGACACCATTTAATATATCATACAGATAATAGCTGTATTGTATAAACAAGTTACCCATAGAAAACGTAACTTGTAGTGGAATTACCGTCTATAGAAAACGGGATATCATCACCACATACTATTATAATTCACCAGCTATTTTGCTGGGAATTATTCTTAAATACATTAGTCTTTGGACTTTACCATCATAAAAACATCTTATATAAATTAACTTAATTATCAATATTAAAGTAGAGTAAATGTGACCCTTCTATCACTTTCTGAAATGTGGACAATGTAAGCCAGGCGTCAGAGTGAGGAGGAGGGCAGCCATTGTTTATACGAGACCAGAGGCTCACACGGGAGCAAATTCAGCTCCTGTTAAATTTACTTGGACGTAGTGTTATGGAAACCAAAGGTGTACCATTGCCAACACGCTGTCTACAAATTCAAGTTAAGTGTCTATCCGAAACCCGTTTATCATTCATTTATGGCCATTAATGTCAGGATATAGGGTGACCCGGTTAGATCACGTGGAAGCCTCAAACTAAAGGTAATTAAGCCAGGTCTTTATTGTTCCATGTACTGTATAGTGTTTTCTCTGATATACTTGTCATATATAGGTATCTGGCTTTACAGCTAGCGCCCTTTTGACAGGTCAAGACGAGGAAGAGTTTGTGCACCAGTTACTGGGTGACGGAAGCTACCTCAAAGAGGATAATTTGGTGTCTACACCCTAGTTATACCTGGTGGACTAACCTGCTGTACTATAAGATAAGGAACCTCTTCAATGTATGTAGTTAATTTTGTAGTTTGATTGGCTGCATATATATATTAATTTAATAACCCCCCCCTAATGTGTAGAGGATCGATTTGTGAGATTATAAGATTATTGCAGAAATACAGTCCACTTAACATTATACAAATTGCTATCGAAGTATATAAATTAACGTAAATATAAATTCATATAAATTAAATAAATATAAATCTCACAGGTCGGTTCCCACATTATTTGGTCATCTTCGAACCGGATGACGGATTATTTGATCCTTTGAACCCACATTTGGTCATCTTAGTACCGGATGAACCAGTTAACCAGTGGATTCATTAAATATACTAGTGCAGTGTTATTTAAACAAAGCCAGCAGTCAAGACGGCAGCGTAGCCTCGAGGGAGCTCAGGAGCCTCCCTCAGCCGAGTTCAGCTTCGTCAGCGGTTTCATGCACACCCACAGAAATTTGGTGGTGTGTTATTTCGTGAAATGACAGCGCTAATATTGAAGCCAGCCAAATTAGTGACTGTGTCTTCGCGAGATTGTTCACGGATTTCGTGGTGTTACATTTCGCGAGAGATTATCTACGAATTTTGTGGAGTTTATTTCGCGAGGTCACTAATAACATTTAATACTTCTTGATAATATTAGAAGTTTCATAGAGGCTAATTAAGAGGCTATTATCAATAATTGTGTATATTATTTCTCCAAATAGAGAATTATTTAATATATATTGCACTAGTGATCACAGTATAATATTTACTAATTGCCAACCCACAACAGGGTAGGATAAAACCATTGACTAGTTGAACTATTATCGTTCATCCTAGTCCCATTATTACTATAGTCAGTTGTACTATATTGAACAACCTAACACCATTAATGAATGGTGCAGACCCTATTTTGGGTGTAATTTTTATCAACTCGAGTTGAGTTGTATATATAATAATTTACTTATGATCATTACACCTTTGAGTGATTAATTAGTGTCTCTTCCATCCTAGGGTGATATAGAGGAGCTAACCTAAAGGTACTTCCAGTGACACTGGTTTATCACTCAAATCATTAGTGTGTATGATTGTATATATATAATGTGTATTAATTTTAAGTGCTAACCTCTAGTAGAGGTAGGATTATTGCTTAGTGAGTGCAGAATTTACCCTAGGCTACCATTAGTGTTTGTTCAGTATTATGAGCGACCCAAGTACAAGTCCCACAAGGCTTCACCAACTAGCCAGTATGGATAATGCAGGGAGAATGAAAAGAACCCTTGCAGGTCTTAAAGGCCACTTAACAAGACAGATCAAGAAATGTGAAGATTTGTCACAACAATCAACAGTTGATTATGCTGACCTGGAAAGCTATTATCAAGCAGCTGCAGGTAAATTTGAGCAAATCAAATGCCAAATGGCTGTCCTTGTGGGGACAGACTACTACCATCAATTCATTGGTAGCCCTACTAAATATCAGGGCATAACCATGTTAAACTCTGCAGGAGGTAAATTACTCTCAGGCCCAGTATCAAGCCTGAGGAGACCTATGCCTGCAGATAAACAATACCAGTAGAAATCTAAATTTGTCAGCTGATTATATTTCTCCAGTAGCATTATACTAAGGAGATTACAGCTGACTATACCAACAGAGGTTGATGTTAGTATCATCATTTAAAGCTGGAGATGAGTTCATGAGGCCTCAGTGGCAAATCAGTGAACAGTAGCCTAAAACAGCTACAAGTCACTGCGACCAATGTCACTGATCCCACTGCAGTCTCAGAACCATACTTTACTTTAATGATGAGCTATTCAATCTTCTGAATCAATTAATTAAATTAAACCCCAATAAATCTGATGACTGATTTGATACATTTATTATTTAATCAAGATGTATTCCATGGGCCTCAGTGTTTATATATCAGTGACCAGTTACCTGAAGAAACTTCAAGTTATATCTAATGTCACTGATCTCACTGCAGTCCCTGAATCATACTTGACTGTAGTACTTGATCACATCCAGTCTTCTGGGTTAAATAATATGTAATTAGGCTTGAATATTAGCCTTTCAAGAGTTGACAGGGAAATGAAATCGCATTAGACTTCTACCCCCTGCAACTCTAGTACGGGACATCCGTCCTGTACGAACAGACGCACAAATGTGTGATTAATCTAATAATTCGAAGGAGGAGTATCGGTGTTCGTCTGTTCTAAATAGGACTTCGACCCGTGAGCAGCCCCCTGGGGAATTATGTCGGAAAATCCGACACCATTTAATATATCATACAGATAATAGCTGTATTGTATAAACAAGTTACCCATAGAAAACGTAACTTGTAGTGGAATTACCGTCTATAGAAAACGGGATATCATCACCACATACTATTATAATTCACCAGCTATTTTGCTGGGAATTATTCTTAAATACATTAGTCTTTGGACTTTACCATCATAAAAACATCTTATATAAATTAACTTAATTATCAATATTAAAGTAGAGTAAATGTGACCCTTCTATCACTTTCTGAAATGTGGACAATGTAAGCCAGGCGTCAGAGTGAGGAGGAGGGCAGCCATTGTTTATACGAGACCAGAGGCTCACACGGGAGCAAATTCAGCTCCTGTTAAATTTACTTGGACGTAGTGTTATGGAAACCAAAGGTGTACCATTGTCAACACGCTGTCTACAAATTCAAGTTAAGTGTCTATCCGAAACCCGTTTATCATTCATTTATGGCCATTAATGTCAGGATATAGGGTGACCCGGTTAGATCACGTGGAAGCCTCAAACTAAAGGTAATTAAGCCAGGTCTTTATTGTTCCATGTACTGTATAGTGTTTTCTCTGATATACTTGTCATATATAGGTATCTGGCTTTACAGCTAGCGCCCTTTTGACAGGTCAAGACGAGGAAGAGTTTGTGCACCAGTTACTGGGTGACGGAAGCTACCTCAAAGAGGATAATTTGGTGTCTACACCCTAGTTATACCTGGTGGACTAACCTGCTGTACTATAAGATAAGGAACCTCTTCAATGTATGTAGTTAATTTTGTAGTTTGATTGGCTGCATATATATATTAATTTAATAACCCCCCCTAATGTGTAGAGGATCGATTTGTGAGATTATAAGATTATTGCAGAAATACAGTCCACTTAACATTATACAAATTGCTATCGAAGTATATAAATTAACGTAAATATAAATTCATATAAATTAAATAAATATAAATCTCACAGGTCGGTTCCCACACCTGACTATTCAATATCTTCCATGTATATATTATTTAACATATTTCTCGTCTCGTTTCCAGAGAGTACATGTTGAGAGCTTTGAGAGGGTCTCAGTAATTCAGATGTTTTATCGTTTCTATGTGTGCCATATATGTTGTCGGTAGTTCCTCAAATTCAGAGATCTCTACTGCTCTGAAAAAGGGGAAAGTGAATACCGAGCATTACTCAAAATGGGACAGCACCAGTGATTTAAATAGTGATTTAAATAGATTCCACATTGCTGTGGAATCCTTGGATTTGAACGTTCTCCTAATCCATCCAATCATTTTCCTACCCACCGCTATATATGTTCGGTTATGTTCACTAAATGACAGGTCGTCATGCGTCATAATTCCCAGATCTTTTACATGTTGCTTTCCTTCTATGAGTAGGCATGATTGTGTCTTGTACCCTGTGTTTCATTTAACCCTTAAACTGTGCACATTATATATATACAATCTGAGAAACTGTCACCAAATCGCGCACATTGTATAGATACGATTATGGGTGCCGCACATGATTTAAAAGTCCCATGCAGTAAAGAGAGCACCCATACACTAGCCAGAGGCGGTAGTAAACAGACGTCATCTTGGAACAAAATCCAGCGTAGGCCGCCATTGTGTGGAGGCCTCAGTTACCCAACAGAAATCATGGCGAGCACATCACATTCCAGCAGCCGACATGCGTCAGACGCATCAGCAGCATCTCGCCCAGTCAAGCACCGCCGCATGGCACCACATGGTGACAATGAAGAACTCTTATCTACAAGTAAATTTCCATCATCGCCGGTTCCCACCCTTACTGGAGATAGATCACCTTCAGTTCGTGGTCCATGGATTCCTCACCGTCGTGCCAGTGTTGGGTCTCGCAAGACACCAGGTATATTTGTCTGGAGTGATAGTGAAGATTTTGTACTCCGGCCTTAGATAATGCAGATGTTGGGATTTCAGACGTTTCCCGGGATACAGGTGACGACATCAGTAAAATGTAATTCTTTACTGCTTATTTTGATGAGGCGCTCATGAAACATATTGTTTAATAATTATTGTTTATATAAAATAATGTTTATTATTGTTCATGTCAATAATAATGACATGATGGTGGGTGCTGTAGAGTGTGTACGTAAAACAATAAAGCAGGCCAAGAAATTTTTTTTCCACCTTCTTGACGTAACAATGCTAAATAGTTACAATATGTATCTTGTCAAAACAGGTACTAAACCAAATTACCGTGCGTTCAGTTTTGTTGTAGTGACACAATTACTAGAAAAGTTTGGCAATCCAGTTCCAGGCATACAGAGGTCCATTGTGAACCCATTATTGCTTCATGCTCCTTACATGCTGACTTTCAGACAGACAAATGCAATTCCTCGAAAAGGACGACGATCTTGATGGTACCAAACTACCGAGGTGCCTCTGTTCAGATATAAAGCGTCGCTTTGCATATTACACTGCAACCTGGCGACTAAGCGTCCTGCGGGCCATAAACTGCGAGCCACCATGAAGACCCCATCCATCCACAGATCTCTGGTATCAGCTATTGATACTGGTAATAGCTCCAAAGGGCTTCCACTTACGGGCTATTCATGCCGTGCCACCTTTTGGGTGGTTTAACCTTTATCAATCAATCAATCTGCTGACTTTCAGGGATGGCTTTCAGGTTACCTTGAGGTGCTTCCAGGGCTTAGCGTCCCCGCGGCCCGGTCGTCGATCAGGCCTCCTGTCAGGTACACGCAATAAGGAATTTACCACCAACTGGAAAGCGTGCAGTAGGCCAGCGTGAGTGCATTGTGTGTACGACCACACAAAAGAGGACACAGAAACGTAAATGGGTGCTAACATGGTGTTCAGCATGTGCCGTCCCTTTGTGCCATGTCACCTGTTTTGAAGAGTACCACACTGTCCAGGATTACTAATTGTCCAATAATGATGCACAAACATGTACATATTGAGTGAGTGTATATATTGAAAAAAAGCAGAATACATTATATATATCTTCTAAAATAACACATTTGTGTGCGCCTAATTGTGACACTAATATATGGCAGCGTAATGAATTTATAACAGTTGTATTATAATAAAACATCAAATGACAATATAATGAACAATATCAGTGAAAAAAAAGGTTGTAAAAAACGCCACAGATACTGTAAATAATGCAGCTAAAATAAATTCACGGCAACTGGAGCTGCTTGAACACGCCGCCCGCAGCTCCCAGGACGCACCATGCATGAGCAGCCAACATCTGTGATGTCATCGCCCAACTTCTCAGCTCATTTACCTCATGGGCAAGTAAAATTAATCATTAGTTTTTTTACCATGCTCAGAGAACACAAATGAACATTTTTTTCAGGCGAAAAAAAGTTTAATTTTTTTGGCACTTGGTGGTGGTTGAGGCCATTTGTCCCATAGCAGCTAAAGGGTAAGCTTCCTCGTTTACACCATACCTCAGTACCTGGAACTTATCACTGTTAATCATAATGTTATCTTCAGTTGCCCAATCGAATAGTTGATTTATATCTGCGTGTTGTTTTTCATTTTCTTCTTCAGTGGCAATTTTCATGCTGACTTTTGTATCATCTGCAAAGGATGACATGAAGCTGTGACCTGTATTTTTGTCTATATCACAGATACAGATGGGAAGTAACAGTGCTGCAAAGACTGTGCCCTGGTGTACAGAGCTTTTCACTGCACTTGGGCTTGATCTTATTTGATTGACCATCACTCTCTGCATTGTGTTTGACAGAAAGTTTAAAATGCAATACCCCCACTTTACCCGTTTTTCCTATTGAGCTCATTTTATGGACTATCATTCCATGGTCCTATATGTCGCATGCCTTTACAATATCTGTGTATTCAACATCTGCATTTTGCTTTTCCTCTAAGGCTGTTGGGATTCTGTCATGGTGGTTGAGTAACTGTGACAGACAGAATCTTCTCGCTCTAAATTCATCTTGTCCTAGGTTGTGAAGTTCATTATTTTTCATAAAACTGGAAATTTGATTCTTAATCACTCCTTCAAAAACTTTGATGCGTGATGTTAGTGCAACTGGGATATAATTTTTGCCAAAGCTTTTATACCTCCCTTGTGTAGAGAAGCTATATCTACTGATTTAAGTGCTGCTAGTATCTCCCCAGTATCCAGGGTCATTCACCATATTATACTGAGTTACTACTGGTATTTTACATTTATTTATGAAAATTGAATTCCATGAGTCAGGACATGGGGCTGAGGATGTTACCTATCGTAGTTACGGCTCGTGACCCTACAACAGCCAACTTTAAAACAGGTCTAGGGTTACTAAAAACTGCTGTTCACAAGAGCGGGTCACCAGTATAACCCCTTGATACGTAATGAGCACTTTGTTAAAAATTTTCCTTTAGGACTGAAAGAATACATATAAAACTTATATATATATATATTACATAAATCTCAATAGCAAACAGATGATTAATGTATCACAAATATATCAATTTAAAATATCACTGTCTCTCCCGGAAATTAATATAATATTATTATATGTATGGTTATGACAGAACAATAATGTAAAACTTAACTCCACAAGATGTTAACTATCTGGTTCTGGATCAGCTACTGACTTACAATATACGCGGGAGTCAAAAACATTGCCTTGCCCCGCGAACAATTTGCCAAAGATACAATATTTATTATTTCTACAATGGAGCAATACATTGTGACAAGAGTAATCTTAAACTAACGTAATGAATGGTCAATACATATTGGTATACAAAAATAAGGTAATTATTGCTTTACATAGTAATTAAAATACACATACAAAGGGGAATAATGGCATGCTCACCCAGCAACGAACTATCCCACGACAATTTGCCAGATACAGTTCACACAATTATTATTCACCTGTTACCCACATATGATCACATATAAATCATTAGTTCCCGTGGGAAACTGAGAACACAAAGAAATAAAACAATCATTCCCACGATACGTTGGGCCTAACGCCAACAATGTAACATGAAATTATTTTACATAGAACATATAAGTATATCAATATACATACTTGTAATTTACACACAATTATAAAGGTACATAGTAATTTATTTAATTACGTATCTTATAGAGGTACGTAACAGAGGACATCTTGTCAATTTCTCTTTCAAAGTTTTCTGAGTTCTTGTTAATATCAGTTATATTATCTGCTTCTTGGAAGTCATTTATAAAGAAACTATCCAGATCCTCAACTTTCATGTTGTATATGGGGGTGCTAAACATAGCCTCATACTGGCCTTTCAGAATTTCAAAAATATCTTTGTTGTCCTCTTTGTATGAACCTTAATTTGTAAATAAAGGTCCAATACTGTTGGAGGGGATATTTTATTTTTATTTATCTCTTGTATAGATTATCCCCAATAGGATTCCCTGTGACCCCTCCCCCCCCCCCAAGGAGAGGCATGACCCCCAACAGGTCCCCTCTGGGGCCCCCGTGTGTTGCATGATAACACCGCAGAAAGATGTGTGTCTTGCCATCGCTTGTGTTGCAGTGAGTGATGTGAAGGGTGACAGGGACGCTGGTTTCTTACGGCGCTGCTTCGTCACGGATACCAGATGACACCCAGGACACACATACACTCTCTCTCTCTCTCTCATGTGTGTGTGTGTATTCACTTAGTTGTATTCCCCTAATTGTTCTTGTGGGGGTTGAGCTTTGCTCTTTCGGCCCGCCTCTCAACTGTCAATCAATCAACTGTAACTAACTACTAACTAGCAAATTAGTTTTTTCCCGCACACACACACACATACACACACCCAGGGAACCTAAGCCTCCAACCCAGCATTCCCAGAGGGGAGTGGGGAACCCCAATCCAGCAACCCAGGAACCCCAGGAGGGGAATGCAACACCCCTGCCCACCACCCAATAGGCCCCCCCCCTATCCCCCAGCACAAACCCTTCCTTGCCACTGCACAATGCCCATCATGAAACCCAAATCCTTTCCCTCCCCTTACCTCAAGTATTCCCTGCTTTCCCAGCCCCTGGTCTTCTTCTTGCCCCAAGCAGGCCTGAGCAAGACCAAAGCCCTCTATCCCCCACTCCACCTCCCCCTGAACCCCTGGCAATTACCTCACAGGAGGATGAGCCTACCCAAGTAGCAATGACCATGGAACAACTTCCTACACTTGTGGGGATTGAGGGTGAAATTGGATATAAGAAAGTGAGCTTCAAGGTAATGTACTCAAACATTGATGGGATTACCAATAAAGCAAGTGAACTGGCAGAAAGGGCGCAAGAAGCAAACCCTGAGGCAGTGTCTGGGATGCTCCCGGACGCAGGTTCGAATCCTCGTCACGGCCCTTGTGGATTTGTTCGTTTAAGAAAACCCTGATGTAATAGGACTAACGGAAACAAAATTGTCTGGAGTCATAACAGATGCTGTGTTTCCAAAGGACTACTATATAGTAAGGAAAGAGAGGGAAGGGAGAGGAGGTGGAGGAATGGCCCTGTGATAGGGAAGGACTGGAGTTTTGATGAGATGGAAATTCCGGGCTGTGACGGATTCAGAGATTACATAACAGGAACTATAACAATGGGTGGACCTAAGATAATAGTGGCAGTCATTTACAACAGTCCCCTAAATGACAGAAGACCTAGACAGGAGTTTGATAAGAACAACATGGCAACCATTAATAAAATAGAGAGAGCAGCTACAGTTGCCTGAAGGAATGGCTCAAGACTCTTAATCATGGGCGATTTCAACCATGGAAAGACAGACTGGGAGAATGGGGACCCACATGGAGGTGCAGATACGTGGAGAGCTAAACTCTTGGAAGTTTCAACAAGAAATTTCCTGAGCCAGCATGTCAAGGAACCCACAAGAGTGGGAGGCAATGATGAACCAGCTAGACTCGACTTGATATTCACCCTGAATGAGTCAGAAATAAGGGAAGTCAAAGTTGAAGCCCCCATAGGAATAAGTGACAACAGTGTACTGACCTTTGAGTACTTGGTGGAGGTAGGGATAACCAATCCAAGGATGGGAGTGGAGGGGAAAAGACAGAAATACCGAAGAGGAAAATATGACGAAATGAGGAACTTCCTCAGTGGAATACCATGGGAAACAGAACTTAGAGACAAGAATGTGCAGGACATGATGGATTTTGTCACCCAGAAGTGCCAGGAAGCTGCAGACAGGTTTATCCCCGTCCAAAAGGAGAAAAACGAAAAACAACAGAAAAACCCATGGTTCAACCAGGAATGCAAGGTAACGAAACAACTGAGTAAAAGAACAGAGAGAAACTACAGAAATAACAGAACACCAGAGAGCAGGGAGAGATACCAGAGGGCCAGAAATGAGTACCTCAGAGTGAGGAGGGAAGCAGAGAGAGAGACAGTTTGAAAATGGCATCGCGAGTAAAGCCAAGACCCAACCAAAGCTACTCCACAGCCACATCAAGAGGAAAACAGCAGTGAAGGAATAAGTGATGAAGCTGCGAAAAGGAGAGAACAGATACACAGAGAATGACAAGGAAGTGTGTGAAGAACTCAACAAGAGATTCCAGGAGGTCTTCACAATAGAACAAGGAGAAGCCCCTGTAATAAGTGAGGAGGCGGCAAACCAAGCAACCTTGGAGGAATTTGAGCTCACCAGTGATGAGGTCAAAAGGTGTCTGCTGGAGCTGGATGTGACAAAGGCTGTTGGGCCTGACAGAATCTCACCATGGGTATTAAAGGATGGTGCAGAAGCACTAAGTGTGCAACTCTCTATGGTACATAACAGGTCACTGGAAACAGGAGACTTACTAGAAAGTTGGAAGACAGCTAACGTGGTCCCAATATACAAGAAGGGAGACAGGCAAGAGGCACTGAACTACAGGTCAGTTTCCTTAACTTGTATACCATGCAAGGTGATGGAGAAGATCGTGAGGAAAAGGTTCGTAGAGCATCTGGAGGGAAATAACTTTGTAACGCACCACCAACATGGGTTCAGGGATGGTAAATCGTGCCTCACAGGTTTAATAGAATTTTATGACCAGGCAACAAAAATTAGGCAGGAAAGAGAAGGGTGGGCCGACTGCATTTTCCTGGACTGTCAAAAAGCCTTTGACACAGTACCCCATAAAAGGCAGTTAAAAAAAATGGAGCAACAGGCAGGAGTAAAAGGGAAGGTGCTCCAGTGGATAAGGGAGTACTTAAGCAACAGGAAACAGCGAGTAACGGTGAGGGGGGAAGATATCAGAGTGGCGAGATGTCACCAGCGGAGTCCCACTGGGCTCAGTACTTGGACCCATCCTGTTTCTAATATATGTAAACGATCTTCCGGAGGGTATAGTTTCATTCCTCTCAATGTTTGCTGATGATGCAAAAATTATGAGAAGAATCAAGACTGATGAAGATAGAGACAACAGGATGACTTGGATAAACTGGAGGAATGGTCTAGAAAATGGCTGCTAAAGTTCAACTCAGGAAAGTGTAAGGTGATGAAATTAGGCGAAGGGAGCAGGAGGCTAAACATAAGGTATCATCTGGGAGGTGAAATCCTACAAGAGTCAAATAGAGAGAAAGATTTGGGGGTTGATATCACACCGAACCTGTCCCCAGAGGCCCACATCAAAAGAATATCATCAGCGGCATATGCTAGACTGGCCAACATAAGAACTGCCTTTAGAAACTTGTGTAAGGAATCTTTCAGAACCCTGTATACCACTTATATAAGACCAATCCTGGAGTATGCAGCTCCAGCCTGGAGTCCATACCTAGTTAAACACAAGACAAAGCTAGAGAAGATTTAGCGGTATGCCACCAGGCTCGTCCCGGAACTGAGAGGAATGAGCTATGAGGAAAGGCTAAGACTGCTGAACCTCACATCCCTGGAAAACAGAAGAGTAAGGGGAGACATGATAACCATCTACAAAATTCTCAGGGGAATTGACAGGGTGGACAAAGACAAACTCTTCAGCACGGGTGGAACACGAACAAGGGGACATAGGTGGAAACTTAGTACCCAGATGAGCCACAGAGACGTTAGAAAGAATTTTTTCAGTGTCAGAGTAGGTAATAAATGGAATGCTTTAGGCAGTGATGTGGTGGAGGCTGACTCCATACACAGTTTCAAATGTAGATATGATAGAGCCCAGTAGGCTCAGGAATTTGTACACCAGTTGATTGACAGTTGCGAGGCGGGACAGATTTGACAGGAGACAGATTTGGTGAGATGTCAGCTCCTAGATCCTTCTCTCTGTCCGTTTCATGAAGGACTTCATCTCCAATTCTGTATCCTGTGTCTGGCCTCCTGTTTCCACTGCCTAGTTTCATTACCCTACATTTACTCGGGTTGAACTTTAGAAGTCATTTGTTGGACCGTTCATTCAGTCTGTCTAGGTCATCTTGCGGCCTCATACTGTCTTTCTCCGTCTTAATCCTCCTCATAATTTTTGCATCTTCAGAAACAATGAGAGGAATGATTCTATACCATTTGGAAGATCGTTTACATATATAAGAAATAGTATGGGTTCAAGGACTTAACTCTACGGGACCCCACTGGTGACGTTTCGCCAATCTGAGACCTCACCCCTCACACTGACTCGTTGTCTCCTGTTGCTTATGTACTCCTGTATCCTACGGAGTACCTTCCCTTTCACTCCAGCCTGCATCTCCAGCTTTTTCACTAGCCTCTTGTGTGGCACAGTATCAAAGGCTTTCTCACAATCCAAAAATATGCAGTCTGCCCACCCTTCTCTTTCTTGCCTTATTTTTGTTGCCTGGTCATAGAATTCAAGTAACCCTGTGAGGCAGGACCTGCCATCCCTGAATCCATGTTGATGCCTTGTTACAAAGTTCTTTCGCTCCAGGTGCTCCACTAGCTTTCTTCGCACAATCTTCTCCATCAGCTTGCATGGTATGCAGGTTAGGGATACTGGCCTGTAATTCAGTGCCTCCTGTCTATCCCCTTTCTTGTATATCGGGACTACGTTAGCTGCTTTCCAAATTTCTGGTAGGTTCGCCTGTTGCCAGTGATTTGTTATACACTATGGAGAGTGGGAGGCACAGTTCTTCTGCCTGTCTGTGTGTGTGTGTGTGTGTGTGTGTGTGTGTGTGTGCGTGTGCGTGTGTGTGAGCGTGCGTGTGTGCATGTGTGTGCGTACATGTGTGTGTGTGCGTGTGTACTCACCTATTTGTGATTGCAGGTGTACACACCTCAGCTATTTGTGCTTGCAGGGGTTGAGCTTTGGCTCTTTGGTCCCGCCTCTGAACCGTCAATAAAGTGATGTACAGATTCCTGAGCCTACTGGGCTCTATCATATCTACATTTAAAACTGTGTATGGAGTCAGCCTCCACCACATCACTGCCTAATGCATTCCATCTGTTAACTAATTAGACACTGAAAAAGTTCTTTCTAACGTCCCTGTGGCTCATTTGGGTACTCAGTTTCCACCTATGTCCCCTTGTTCATGTACCACTAGTGTTGAATAGTTTATCCTTGTCCACCCTGTCAATACCCCTAGAGGATTTTGTAGGTTGTGATCATGTCTCCCCTTACTCTTCTGTCTTTCACTGTCGCAAGGTGCAACTCTCTCTTCTCCGTGGTGCCTCCTTGCCGTGGTGAGGGGCTCACGTACACCTCCCGGGACCGGTGTGGGTTGCCTGTGCCCCCTCTTTGGGTGGTGTATGTGCTGAAGGGCACCACGTAGGGGCCTTGTGAGTCATCGGACCACCCACTGGAGGGGTCGCCTGTGAGGGGCCGCCCTGAGTGGATGGTTGGGTGTCCAGGCTGGGGCGATAGGGGGAATGGGGTCTTAGCACCAGTGTGGGAGAATGAACGATGTAGTAGGACCCCCCTGTTGAAGAGGGGGAGCACCGCTGGGGACGACACACCCATCCTGCACTGGCCCGCACTCGGCCTCCCTGGCTGCCCTGGTAGGTGGTATCCCTTGGTTCCGGGTCCCATCCCTTTTGTGTTGGTTTGCTATATGGATGACGACTTGACTACTCCTAACCAGGCTCATAGGGTGGGCGACCAGGCCCCTGAGTCGGACCGTCCTGGAAGACCGGGATCTGTAGCCCCCACTACAGAGCCCGGTTTAGGCCCAGACCGGACTCTTCCTCCCTGCTCCCCTCCCTCCTCTGTGGTTGGGTAGAGCCTCAAGCCTGCTGTGGTGACCGCCTCGTCCCCTTGCAAGGCTCCATCTCTTATTGTGACTACTGCACCTTTTGACCCGTCTCTCTCTAAAGGTTCTCATCGCCGTCCCCGCCACGGTCGCTCTCGTATGCTCCCTTCCCATACTAATTTGTACCATGCTTTGTTTGGTCCTGCTACGTGGACTAAGTACTTTGACCTCCATCCTTTAGATTCAACTCCTCCTGACGATTTTTCCCTTCATAGGCATCTTTTAGATTCCGTAGATGCCACTGTTGCCTTCAACCCCACCTGTCTCAGTACCCGTGTCGTTGCTGCCCCTTCTCAAGATGCAGCCACCCGCTTGGCCGCCTTATCCTGCCTTGGCGAGACCCCTCTTCGGGTCTTAAAGAATGCTTGGTTAAATGCCAGTGTTGGCTCTGTTCTCCTTCCGCACCATGTTGCAACCGGTGTTAGGAATCTAAAAGACTGCCACGAGGATATCAAGCATATCCTCGAGGCCCAGGGTCATTCTGTCCTCCAGGTGGATACGTTTACTCGTCCCCCTCGTGGTCATCGCTGTCTGCCCCTTCGGGTTGTGAAGATTACCTTTAATGGTAGGACCCTTCCACCCTCGGTCATTCTTGCTGGAGACAGATGCTCCGTTCAGGAGTATATTCCGTCTCCTCGGCTCTGCAATAAGTGCTGGAGGTTTGGGCATGGTGCCCTCAAATGTTCTAGTCCTGTCTCTCTCTCTGTCCCATGTATGGAGGCGAGGGTCACTCTAAGTTGGAGTGCAGTTCTCCCCAGACCCGCTGCCTCAATATCGGTGAGGCCCACCCTACCTTCTCCCGCACGTGTATACGTTACAAACTTGAGGCGGCCATCCTCAACTTAAAGCACCGGGACCGTTTGTCTTTTCCTGGTCCCCCTTCTGGTTCTCTGTCTAGGGCTCCCCTTCTTTCTACCCAGTCTGTCATGTCTCCTGTGTCTTCTTTCTCCTCTCCCTCTGGTCCTCCTTCCCGTCATTCTCTTCCGTCTCTTGGCTCTCCACTCAAATATGCAAGCCGCCTGACTGTACGGGCCGATGTCCATCGCTCTCCTGGTGGTCGTGTTGTTTGCTCTCGCTCTTCCTCTCCTATCGAGACGCTGGAGTCTGTTGCCCAGTACATTGCTGCTAAGACACCTGTCTCTTTGAGTCAGAAGCGGAAACCTGGCTTCTCTCCTTCTTCCTACCCGGTAGGTAAGAAGGCTTCGCTTTCTTCTTCACCCCCTATCTCTGATTCTATCGTTCCTTCCCCTCCCGCTTCGGTGGTGGAGCCCCATGTTCCTAATGTGGGTGTTTCTTTAGCCACCAGTTCCGTCTCGGTTACTGCCTTTGCTGAGGTGTGCTCCCCTCTTTCTGCCCCTCCTCCTCCTCCTCCTCCTCCTCTTCCTTCTCCTCCTCCAGACCCTGCTCGTCCACCTCTGGTCTGCCCTCCCGCTTCTTTCCCTCCTTCTTTACTCAGTTTACCCATGCCCCCCTAACCCTGACTTCGCTGACCCTGACCCTGTGCTTCTTTAACGTGCTGTGTTCCTTTTTCACCTTTGTTTATTCTTTGCTCTCTGATGCTATCCTTTCTCTTTTTGCAGATGTCTATTCTTCAGTGGAACATCCATGAATATTACGCCAATTTCCTTGACCTCCAACTTCTAATTTCACAGTTTTCGCCCCGTTGTGTCTGTCTCCAGGAGCCGATGCTTGGTGTTCGTCCTGGTTGCTTCCGTTGCTATTCTTTTTTCTTCCCCCCCCCCACCAACTGTTGCTGGGGCCAATAACTCCTCTGCTCTCTTGATTCAACCCGTTCTCGCAAACTCGTAAAGTCAATATTGACTTATTACATAAGTGCATAGGTGACATACTAAACATAATAGATACCCTTAAAAAGCTTCATAGAAAACACCGACCTTACCTAACCTTGTTAGTATCTTAAGATAAGCATCTTATAGCTTCGTAATTACAATTGTTACTTAACCTATTATAGGTATAGGTTAAGTAATAATTGTAATTACGAAGCAATAAGATGCTTATCTTAAGATACTAACAAGGTTAGGTAAGGTCGGTGTTTTCTATGAAGCTTTTTAAGGGTATCTATTATGTTTAGTATATCACCTATGCACGTAGTTAATAAGTCAATATTGACTATACGAATTTGCGAGAACGGGTTGCTTGATTTGCTCAGATGTTCCCTTCACCCCCTTACTTTTTTCCCCGCCTCTACACTGTTCTGCTGCCCGTGTCTTTGTGCGTAAATGATACACGGTTTGTTCCATTTATCTCCCCCCCCCCCCCCGAACTGTCCCACTTTCTCTTAACGATCTTAAACACCTCCTAGACTCCTTGTCGGAGCCTGTGTTCCTGCTGGGTGATTTTAATTGTCGTTATGCCCTTTGGGATATGATGTGCTGACAAACACCCGGAGTCGCCTCCTTGAACCTTTCATCCTCTCTTCTTCCCTGTCCCTTCTTAATTCTGGTGAGCCCACTCATTTGGACTTTCGGACTCGCTCCCTTCCCTGTCTTGATCTTTCTCTGTGCTCGTCATCACTTTCCTTGGATTTCAGGTGTCGGATCCTTGATGACCTCCATGGCAGTGATCATTTTCCTATCGTTGTTCCTTTTTTTTCTTTTCACTCTCCTCTCTCCTTCCCTAGGTGGCGGTTTGCCAAGGCTGACTGGTGCCTCTTTACTCTCAGTGCTACTATTTCTGACCTCTCCGTTCTGCCTCTCCCTCGCGCCCTCCTTCTTTTTCATGACACTGTCTTCGACGTTGCCCTCCGCTCTATTCTTCGCTCTTCCTCTCGGGGAACGCGGAAGTACGTTTCCTGGTGGAATGTGGACTGTGCTCGGGCTGTCCGCTGTAAGCGTGCAGCCTGGAAGAGACATCGCCACCGGCAGACGGTTGGGTCTTTTCATTTGTTTCGGAAAGCAGGTGCAGTGGCCCGTAGGACCTTCCGTGTGGCTAAACTTTCTTTCTGGATATCTTATGTCTCCACCGTTACGTCCGAGACTCTTCTACCACTGGTCTGGAAGCGTATTCGCAAGATTGCAGGTAAATTCGTTCCCGATGTGTCGCCGGTCCTTCGCCTCCATGGTGCTCCTGTGCCGGACCCGTTGCAGGTCGCGACTGAACTGGGTTTCCACTTTTCATCTGTTAGTTCTGGTTTTCATCTTCTCCAATCCTTCCTTCTTCGTAAGCCTATTCTTGAATCTCGTCCTTTAAATTTCTGTACTCATCTTCACCTTCCCTATAATGATCCCTTCTCTCTCTCTGACCTTCAGTCTGCCCTAGCCCTCTGCGGTTCTCCAGCAGCGGGCTCTGATGGCACTCATTATGAAATACATTGCCATCTCCCTCCGTGCACGTCTCAGTATTTACTGAGTCTGTACAATCGGGTCTGAAAGTCGTCGTCAGTCCCTGAAGACTGGCTCGATGCTGTTGTCCTCCCTGTTCGGAAAGCAGGGTCTCTCGGGTCATTCCCCAAGGATTTCCGCCCTATTGCCCTCACGAGTTGTGTCTGCAAGCTCTTTGAACGTATGGTTAACGTTCGTTTGATGTGGTTCTTAGAACACTATCACCACCTCTCCCCTTCTCAATTTGTTTTTTGCAAGTGCCGCAGCACAACGGATGTCCTGGTGAACTTGGAGGTCTATATTCGTACTGCTTTTGCTGCGAAGACCTCCGTTGTTGCCGTCCTTTTTGACCTGGAAAAGGCTTACGACACTATCTGGCGGATTCATATTTTGTATCAACTTCATTCTTTTGGCCTTCGTGGGAATCTCCCCTCTCTTCCTCCAGAGTTTCCTCTCTCGTCGTTCCTTTCGTGTGCGGCTTGGTACCACTCTCTCTGCCCCTTTTTGGCAGTATGAATGTGTACCCCAGGGAAGTGTTCTGAGCACTACTCTTTTTCTAGTTGCCCTCAATGGTCTTCTTTCCTCTCTTCCTTCTGGTATCTTCTTCGCTCAATATCTTGACGATCTTACCCTTTGCTATCAGGGTGATGATTTGCCTCTCCTTCAACGGCGGCTTCAACTTGCGATTGATGCCATGTCGTCTTGGGCCCACCGATCATGGCTTCAAGTTCTCTGCGTCTAAGACTTGTGCCATGACTTTTACTCCGAAGCATGTCGTTCTTCGTCCCTCTTTGTCGCTTTATGGTCATCCCTTTGTGTACAGGGATTCCGCTAAGCTTTCGGGGTTAATCTTTGACACTCGTTTGTCTTGGTCAGCCCATATCTCTTACCTCCAAGTTGAATGCTCTAAGGCCCTTAACCTAATTAAGGGTTTGTCCCATACTTCTGGGGGAGCGGATAGGCGCACGCTCCTCTATTTGCACTCCTCGCTCCTCCTGTCTAAACTCGATTATGGTGGCCCTGCATACTCTTCTGCCTCTCCTTCTACTCTTCGCCGTCTTTATGCTTTGTACCATGCTGGGTTGCGTCTCAGCTCTGGTGCA
Organism: Procambarus clarkii; assembly: GCF_040958095.1. Taxonomy (NCBI): domain Eukaryota; kingdom Metazoa; phylum Arthropoda; class Malacostraca; order Decapoda; family Cambaridae; genus Procambarus; species Procambarus clarkii. Next base: position 2,472,482 of record NC_091151.1, read on the forward strand.
TTTCGTTCAACTTCCGCCCCTCAGTTTGTATGTTGACACTGGCTTCCTCTCTCTCCAGGACTTCCGTGATCGCTACTGTCTTCGCTATCTTGCACGGTCCTTACAACATCCTTCCTCTCGCCTCTGTCGTGCTTTAACTTTTACCCCTTCTGTGGTTCCTGTTCCTCTTCATCGCCTCCCTCATTCTGTCCCGTTATCTCGCTTACAGGATTCTCTTTCTGTTCATATTTCTAATGTTTCTCCTCGTATTGTTCCTTCCTTGCCTCCGTGGAGAGTTTCACTAAAGCTTTTACCCCTCCTACGGTTCTGAAACGCCTTTCCCTTGAGCACTTTTCTTCACACTCTATTTCCGTCTTCACCGATGGGTCTAAGTCTGCAGACGGTGTGGGCTACTCTGTTGTTTTTCCTGACCACACTTATATGTGTCGCCTCCCTTCGGAGGCTAGCGTTTTCACAGCAGAACTTTATGCTATTCTCTGTGCTCTCCGTCTCTTGCTTTCTCATTGTCGTTCCTCCTTTGTGGTTGTAGTTGACTCTCGTATAGCCCTCATGGCTCTAGAGTCCTTTAATCCTGTCCATCCGGTGGTCATCGTGATTCAACATTGGCTGTTTCTTATTTCTAATAAATTTAAATCAGTAGAGTCTTGCTGGGTTCCCAGCCATATTGGTGTTTCTTTAAATGAGCGTTCGGATGCTGCCGCTAGTGAAGCTATCCGTTCTTGTCCCATCTCCCGTAAAGGTATTCGTTATTCCGACTTTTATCCTGTTATTCATTCTTCCATCGTTTGCCCGTTGGCAGGGTTGTTGGTCTTCTGTAGTTAGTAATGTCCTGACTTCCAGGACGAGCATGTGTCTTGCTTTCTGACTGTCCCTCGCGGTCATTTGTCCCTTGATAGAATTCTTGGTGAATCGGATACTTTTGATATTGTTCAACTTATGCGTTTCTGTTCTCGTATTGGCATTCTTGGTGATATTTAGCGCCCTCTGATTATTTCGCACTTTGATGGTGCATATATAGCCTTCCTGGTTTGGTGCTTTCTTTTGATAATTACCTTACCTTAGGTGCATCTCTCACATCCTTTCCTCGTAACTCATGACTCTTTGTTCCGGGACAAGTTTAGTGGTATACCTCTGAAACTTTTCCTGCTTCGTCTTGTGCTTGACAAAGTACGGGCTCCATGCAGGTGCTGCATACTCCACGATTGGTCTTAAATTTGTGGTATACAAGATTCTAAATGATTCCTTACACAGGTTCCTGATTACTGCTCTGATGTTAGCCAGGCTCGCATATGCCACAGACGTAATTCTTTTTATGTGAGCTTCAGGAGACAGGTTTGGTGTGATATCAACCCCCTAGATCTTTTTCTCTGTCCGTTTCATGGAGTACTTCCTCTCCTATCCTGTATCCTGTGTCTAGCCTTCTGTTTCCGCCGCCTAGTTTCATTACTTTGTATTTACTCGGGTTGAACTTGAGCAGCCATTTGTTTGACCATTTATTCAATCTTTTCAGGTCATCTTGTAGCCTCCTACTATTCTCCTCTGCTTCAATCCTCCTCATAATTTTTGCATCATCAGCAAACATTGAGAAAAACGAGTCTATTCCCTTCTGGGAGATCATTTACATATATCAGAAACAGTATAGGTCCAAGGACTGACCCCTGCGGGACTCCACTTGTGACGTCTCGCCAATCTGAGACTCACCCCTCACAGTGACTCGTTGTCTCTCTGTTGCTTAGGTACTCCCCTTATCCAATGGAGTACCTTTCCTTTCACTCCAGCCTGCATCTCTAGCTTTTTTCACTAGCCTCTTCTGTGGTACTGTATCAAAGGCTTTCTGGCAATCTAAAATATGCAGTCTGTCCTCCTCTTTCTTGCCTTATTTTGTTGCCTGGTCATAGAATTCAATTAACCCTGTGAGGCAGGACTTGGCATCCTTGAACCCATGTTGATGCTGTGTTACAAAGTCAACTTCGCTCCAGATGTTCCACTAGCTTCCTTCGCACAATCTTCTCCATCAGCTTGCATGGTATGCAAGTTAGGGACACTGGCCTGTAGTTCAGTGCCTCCTGTCTATTCCCCTTTCTTGTATATCGGGACTACATAGCTGTTTTCCAAATTTCTGGCAGCTACCCTGTAGCCAGTGATTTGTTATACACTATGGAGAGTAGCAAGCACAGTACTTCTGCTCCCTTCCATTAGTATCGAAGGGGAGATTCGATCTGGGCCTATAGCCTTTGTCACATCCAACTCTAGTAACAACTTCCTTACTTCCCACTGGTAATCTCAAACTCTTCTAGTGGTTCCTGGTTAACTATTCCCTCTCTTATCTCTGGAATTTCTCCTTGCTCTGAGGTGAAGACCTCCTGGAATTTCATATTCAGTTCCTCACACACTTCCTTGTCGTTTGTAGTGAAACCTTCTGCCCCTATCCTTAATTTCATTACCACACAAAGGCAGTGGACTTATATACTGTGACTCGCAGAGTGCACTCATGGCATTGAGCGTACATAGTAGTGACACCCAGAAAATAGTCAGTGATATTCGAATGAATGTTTTAGCTGCTAAAGAAAACAGATTTGAAATTAAATTCCTATGGATACCATCACATGTTGGCATCTCAAGGCATGACACTGTTGATATGTTTGCAAAGACAGCCTGTAGAAAACCAGTTGTAGAAATTGATTTGGGTGTTTCATTAGCAGTGACAAAGAGAATGCTTAAACAAATATCTAATGAAGATCTCACCGACCTAACAAATTCACAAAGACCTGAAAGTTGTAGCATTAAATATTATGATAGATATCGTGAGGAGACATTCACATATGGGACTAATAGAACAAGAACACGGCAATGTGATGTTATAGTGGCCAGAATATGCCTGGGATATAGACGTATCTGGCAGCTTTCTCAAAACTCAAATGTCGAGTACACAATGTGTCAACTTTGTGAAAGCGAAAACATGCACTCTCTTTAACATTATATTGTAGAATGTCCCATATTGACTGACTTTCACACTCCTGGGCTAAGGTATGCTGAACTGTGTAATTACTATATGAGTACTGGAACATTTGATGATATATTGGACTTGTACCCAAGATTAACCATGTAATGTATCAATTATACAATGTATGTATGTGATGTAACTATATAACCTGAGCTTTTAAAAGCACCTTAATCACCTTCAGTAATTAAGTGCTTAATTGCACACTAGTTTCTCTATCAGCTATCTCACCCTGTCAGAGTAAAAGAGACAAATATATGTGAATGCATGTGTGTGTGTATGTATATGTATGTGTATAAAGTATATATGAAAGCTGATCAGAATTACATTTCACCTTTGTAAATTCCCATTAATGACACTATGTAAAGGACACATCGAACACTTTATGTAGGGCATACGTAAATCTGTGTATCTATGTATTTACATATGTAGGTTAGCTTAGCATTTTAAAAGCACCGAATCACCTTCTCTGGTTGATTGTTCAATAAACCCTTGAACTATATGTTTAACACATCTCTAACTCTGTCCATGGAGGACAGAAGAAAATGTATATATGCTGGTTCAACCCGCCCTCTTAAAAATACTGTCACTTTTGGCTCGTATGCGCGATATGGCTAAATTTGGACGTAATTTGAAATGAAATCGACTCATAAAAGTGACGTTCTCTTCCGTTTTCTGTTTGAGTTGTCCGGCGTACGCGCAGAGGTTATGAGAGGGCACTTTAAATTAATGTTTTTCATAACGTTTTGAAACTTTATGAGAATTTCCTGCCCACCTAACCTATCAGAGGACCCTTAACTTACTGTTGTTGAAAAAAAAAATCCCAAATTTATTTTCATTTTTTTTCTCATTTTCAAATTACATCCAAATTCGGCCATACAGGCAAACGGCCAAAACTGACGTTCTTTTTAAGAGGACAAGTTGGCTGGTTAGCATTGTAACTGTGTGGCCACGTCTGTGATAGAAAAAAAATAAAAAAACTGTTGTTTTTCTCCTTATGTGGCTGTGCAGCAATTTAGGCCGAGTCTTTGCCTTGCTCGTGATGTCATTTTCGTATTGTCTTTCTGCCTCTCTTCTCATCCTGACATATTCATTCCTGGCACTCTGGTATCTTTCTCTGCTCCCAAGTATCCTGTTATTCCTATAGTTTCTCCATGCCCTTTTACTTTGCTGCTTAGCTAGTCTACATCTCTGATTAAACCATGGGTTTCTCATCTTCATGTCGTTGTCTTCCTTTTGAACTGGGACAAACTTGTTTGCTGCCTCCTTGTACTTCTGTGTGATGTGGTCCAGTCTGATATAGTCTTGGGCCGTCTTACCCTTGAGCTCTGTTACCCATGTTATATCTGTTAGGAATCTTCTTATCTCCTCGTAGTTTCCCTAACGAAAAGCCAGCCTTTTGTTTTCAGTGCCGCTCCTCGAGTTCATTAACCCTTCCTCAACCAGATACTCAAACACCAGTGTACTGTGGTCGCTTATTCCTACTGGGGCCTCAAAACCGATTTCCCTTATGTCGGAGTTGTTCAGAGTGAAGACTAGGTTGAATCTTGCTGGTTCAATATTACCTCTCATCCTAGTGGGTTCCTTGACATGTTGGCTTAGAATGTTTCTTGTCGCCACCTCCATTAGCTTGGTTCTCCATGTATCCTCTCCTCCATGCGGATCCTTGTTCTCCCAGTCTATCCTTCCATGATTGAATTCCCCCATGATGACCAGATGGGATCTATTTCTACAGGCAGCAGAGGCTGCCTTCTCAGTTATAGTGTTAACTGCCGTGTTGTTGTTGTCATACTCTTGCCTTGTTCTTATGTCATTTGGTGGAGGGTTATATATCACAGCTACTACTACTTTTGGTCCTTCCATTGTCATGATGCCTGTTATGTAGTCTCCATTCTTTTCTTATTAGTAGGGCCACTCCACCTCCTCCCCATCCCTCCCTCTCTTTCCTTATTACAGTGTAGTTCTGGGGAAACACTGCATTCGTTATGATTCCTGAGAGTTTTGTTTCAGTGAGTCCGATTACATCTGGGCTCACTTCCTGTGCTCTTTCCCTTATTTCTCTTGCCTTGCTTGTGATCCCATCTATGTTCGAGTACATCATCCTGAAACTGACTCTCTTCTGTCCCTTCTCAAATCCTTTTGCTTCCCCTGAAGCAGTGAAACATGGAGGGAATTGGGATGGGAGGACCTATGAAGGGGGACCTGGGGGATCTGGTTTGTGTGGGGGCTGGGAGGATCCGGTACGTGGAGGGTGGTGTAGGGGGTGGGGAGACGGGGAAGGCTTGGGGGTGGGGAGGCGGGAGAGGCTTGGGGGGGGGGGGAGGCGGTGGAGGCATTAGGGGTGGGGAGGCTGGGGAGGCTTGGGGGAGGTGGGTGAGAGGGGAAGGCTTGGGGGAGTGGGTGAGAGGGGAAGGCTTTGGGGAGTGTGGGAGAAGGGGAGGCTTGGTGGGGTGTGTGAGGAGGGAGGGTTTGGAGGGATGGGGGGAATGGGGGGCTTGGTGGTGTATAACAGAGAGGAGGGCTTGGGGGATGAGGATGGGGGAAAGGGAGTGCTGAGGGGGTTGAGGAAGAAGGGAGGGCTTAGGAGAGTGGGGGAGCAGGAAGGGTTTAGGAGAGTGGGGGAGAAGGGC
>NC_091151.1:2478612-2493612 GCF_040958095.1 Procambarus clarkii
ACTATTGCACCGCCGCCACACTCTCACTATTGCACCACCACCACCACACTCTCACTATTGCACCACCACCACCACACTCTCACTAGTGCACCACCACCGCCACACTCTCACTATTGCACCGCCGCCACACTCTCACTATTGCACCGCCACCACCACACTCTCACTATTGCACCGCCACCACCAAACTCTCACTATTCCACCACCACCACCACACTCTCACTATTGCACCACCACCGCCACACTCTCACTATTGCACCGCCGCCACACTCTCACTATTGCACCACCACCACCACACTCTCACTATTGCACCACCACCACCACACTCTCACTATTGCACCACCACCACCACACTCTCACTATTGCACCGCCGCCACACTCTCACTATTGTACCACCACACACTCTCACTATTGCACCGCCGCCACACTCTCACTATTGCACCACCACCACCACACTCTCACTATTGCACCGCCGCCACACTCTCACTATTGCACCGCCACACACTCTAACTATTGCACCGCCGCCACACTCTCACTATTGCACCGCCGCCACACTCTCACTATTGCACCGCCGCCACACTCTCACTATTGCACCGCCGCCACACTCTCACTATTGCACAGCCGCCACACTCTCACTATTGCACCGCCACCACACTCTCATTGCACCACCACCACACTCTCACTATTGCACCGCCGCCACACTCTCACTATTGCACCGCCAACACACTCTCACTATTGCACCGCCGCCAAACTCTCACTATGGCACCGCCGCCACACTCTCACTATTGCACCGCCGCCACACTCTCACTATTGCACCGCCGCCACACTCTCACTATTGCACCGCCACCACACTCTCACTATTGCACCACCACCACACTCTCACTATTGCACCGCCGCCACACTCTCACTATTGCACCACCACCACCACACTCTCACTATTGCACCACCACCACCACAACTCTCACTATTGCACCGCCACCACACTCTCACTATTGCACCGCCACCACCACACTCTCACTATTGCACCACCACCACACTCTCACTATTGCCCCACCACCACACTCTCACTATTGCACCACCACCACACTCTCACTATTGCACACACCACCACACTCTCACTATTGCACCGCCGCCACACTCTCACTATTGCACCGCCACCACACTTTCACTATTGCACCGCCACACACTCTCACTATTGCACCACCGCCACACTCTCACTATTGCACCACCACCACACTCTCACTATTGCACCGCCGCCACACTCTCACTATTGCACCGCCACCACACTCTCACTATTGCACCGCCACACACTCTCACTATTGCACACCACCCACCACACTCTCACTATTGCACCGCCGCCACACTCTCACTATTGCACCGCCGCCTCACTCTCACTATTGCACTGCCGCCACACTCTCACTATTGCACCACCACCACACTCTCACTATTGCACCGCCGCCACACTCTCACTATTGCACCACCATCACACTCTCACTATTTCACCGCCGCCACACTCTCACTATTGCACCAGCGCCACACTCTCACTATTGCACCACCACCACACTCTCACTATTGCACCGCCGCCACACTCTCACTATTGCACCACCACCACACTCTCACTATTGCACCAGCGCCACACTCTCACTATTGCACCACCACCACACTCTCACTATTGCACCGCCGCCACACTCTCACTATTGCACCGCCGCCACACTCTCACTATTGCACTGCCGCCACACTCTCACTAATTGCACCACCACCACACTCTCACTATTGCACTGCCGCCACACTCTCACTATTGCACCACCAACACACTCTCACTATTTGCACCGCCGCCACACTCTCACTATTGCACCAGCGCCACACTCTCACTATTGCACCACCACCACACTCTCACTATTGCACCGCCGCCACACTCTCACTATTGCACCCGCCCGCCACACTCTCACTATTGCACCACCGCCACACTCTCACTGTATTGCATTGCCGCCACACTCTCACTATTGCACCACCACACTCTCACTATTGCACCACCACACTCTCACTATTGCACCACCACCACCACACTCTCACTATTGCACCGCCACCACACTCTCACTATTGCCACCACCACCACACTCTCACTATTGCACCGCCGCCACACTCTCACTATTGCACCACCACACTCTCTCTATTGCACCGCCACCACACTCTCACTATTTGCACCACCACCACACTCTCACTATTGCACCGCCGCCACACTCTCACTATTGCCACCGCTGCACACTCTCACTATTGCACCGCCACCACACTCTCACTATTGCACCGCCGCCACACTCTCACTATTGCACCGCCGCCACACTCTCACTATTGCACCGCCGCCACACTCTCACTATTGCACCGCCGCCACACTCTCACTATTGCACCGCCGCCACACTCTCACTATTGCACCGCCGCCACACTCTCACTATTGCACCGCCGCCACACTCTCACTATTGCACCGCCGCCACACTCTCACTATTGCACTGCCGCCACACTCTCACTATTGCACCGCCGCCACACTCTCACCGTCGTAACACCACACACTCACCGTCGTAACACCACCACACTCTCACCGTCGTAACACCACCACACTCTCACCGTCGTAACACCACACTCTCACCGTCGTAACACCACACTCTCACCGTCGTAACACCACACTCTCACCGTCGTAACACCACACTCTCACCGCCGTAACACCACACTCTCACCGTCGTATCACCACACTCTCACCGTCGTAACACCACACACTCACCGTCGTAACACCACCACACTCTCACCGTCGTTACACCACACTCTCACCGTCCTAACACCACACTCTCACCGTCGTAACACCACCACACTCTCACCGTCGTAACACCACACACTCACCGTCGTAACACCACACTCTCACCGTCGTAAACACCACCACACTCTCACCGTCGTAACACCACACCCTCACCGTCGTAACACTACACCCCTCACTACCACCCTCGTACCGTCTGTCAGACTAACTGTCTCTGCCGTAATTAGGCTGTCACACTCTCACATTTACACTATCACACTGTCACATTTACACTGTCACACTGTCACATTTACACTATCACACTCACACAATACGAGGATGGCTCTCCAGTCGTGGTCGTTAAAAGCCCATTGAAGTATATAACAATTGTTCTGTAGTATTTTATAAGTGTGTGTGCTCTTCTCTAATAGTGCTGCGGCAAGGGAGGACTAGCTCCTGGGCCCTTGCCTCTCCCTCTTTAGGCAAGGTGGTGTGCTACAACGGCAGTTTCATACAAATGAATGGCATGGAATATCGGTCAATTCGTCTCCTTAACCGCCTGTTATAGGTACAAACCATATGATGATCCTCTCAAACACACTCATAATAAATGTTTCTGTATTGGAAATATATGTGTTGTGGTTATGAGGATTTAATAGTCTCTGTGAGTTGTATTGGTGTTGCTGTATAGTCATAGTCATCACCATGGCTGCTTATTTAAATGTTCTCGGTAACAAATTGTCTCTACAAGGAAGACGTCGTAGCCCGCACCATTGGGAAGAATAGTGATTCGACTCCACTGGGAAGGGCATTGAAGGGGAGGAGGGAAGTTTAACGAGTCCCATCTGGTGTGTGACGCGGGTAATACCCCAACACACAGTTGGATCAATCTTCACATAGTGGAACAATGAATCACAAACTGCTTACATGTCTTAAAACTACCTTCAACCGCATCCTTATCCAGCGGGGATTTGTAACACTTTTCTTAGTGCTTTTACTCTTCACAACATCTTTTTTTATTCTCACATAATTTTTTAAATTTTTCTTTATTATGCACCCCATACCCATGCCGTGGGCGGTAATGGAAAGTGTTACACATAATCAGATATGCTGTTCGTTTTGTCTGTAAATATTATGAACTGGAGATTTCAACGGTGACGACAAGTGATCCTAAGTGATAACTCACACGGGTGATGTTGGCTCTCTGCTGATTAATTACAGCCTGTTTCCTCGTATTTCCTTCTCCCAGTCTCACATCTTCCTCTTTGTCTCACGCTGGGGAGGATCTTAAGGTGGCCAGGCTGTTTGGAAGGGATAGCACCAGAATAGAGAGAGAAGAGACGCATTCACGAAGGTCGAGATTGTCATATAAAGCAAGTGAGATGTTCGCCCCTCGCTAAACTGACCGACAAGGACAGTTTCCTTGCTACAGCAATTCAATTTAACGATTGTCAGTCCGATACTAAATAAATATGTCTCTGCAGTCACGATTTTGTGTTGTATAGGTTATTGATGCGAGTGAAGGAGCCCCCCTGTCGCGGTGGTGAATGTTCTCGGGCACTCGCCCTTATCCCCCTCCTCCCTGTCTCTGTCTGTCTCTGCCTCTGGTCTATGTCTGTCTCTGTCTGTCTCTGTCTATGTCTGTCTCTGTCTATGTCTCTATCTGTCTATGTCTCTATCTGTCTATGTCTCTATCTGTCTGTCTCTATCTGTCTGTCTGTCTGCCTCTGTCTGTCTGCCTCTGTCTATGTCTGCCTCTGTCTATGTCTGCCTCTGTCTATGTCTGCCTCTGTCTCTGTCTATGTCTGTCTCTCTGCCTCTCTCCATCTCTCTCTCCCTCTCTGCCCCGTTTATTTTGTCTTTACATCGCCCTGTACTTGTTACTTACCACTCCTAATCACTCTCCTGTCTCAATGCAAAACTTAAATCCTTTTAAGTTTTCTCTCTGCGCAAACACTACTCCTTGTCCCCCCCCCCCTCCCCCCGTCCTCCATACTCGGCACCTATTCATGCTTTTGGTGTGGATGATGATGTCTTCTGATTTCCTTCCAGGATCAAGCTCATTGACCCATTCTAATTGTTACAACTTTTAGCTCTAAGTGTTGTTTACCAATAATTATCAGTCTTCATGTAAACTGTTCCGCTCGATGAATTTTAAAACTTATCAAATTTATTTTGTTTTGAAAAAAATGCAAATATTATTTATTTTGAAGTTAATCCACTTGATACAAATCCATGATGAGCATTTAGTAGCTAGAGAGCATGGATCAACCACAAGGCATTAGTGCCTTACTAAGAGCCTGGCACTATCAACTACAATTACAATTATTGTGGAAATCATTTGAAGTAATGAGGAGGATTCAAATCCTCGACCTGGGTTCTCCAAGGCCCTGGACCACGTCACTGTGTTCGTCATTATAACCTGGGATGCCAATGAATCCCCAGGACGTCTGGAAAGCCCCTGATGACAGTTCTGGTTTTACATATAACAAGTTATATGTACTCTTGGAGCAGGTAATGTAGTTCTCCACCAGACTCTATGCATGGGGTTACATGTAAAACCCTGGACTGGCCCCAACTAGGGCCTCCAGACATCCTCTGGCTTCGGTGGAATCGCACGTTGAATAACTTATACCAACCCGTCCTTGACTAAAGTCCATTCCATCCAGCGGTCGACCCCACAGACGCATTCAAAATTTTTTTACATGCTGTTCATTTAAAATGGGAATTTTCTTAAATATAAATTATTATAATAGCATAATATGTCTATTAGGCAGTCTCCGTGGTGTAGTGGTAAGACACTTGCCTGGCGTTCCGCGAGCGCTATGTCATGGGTTCGTATCCTGGCCGGGGAGGATTTACTGGCGCAATTCCTTAACTGTAGCCTTTGTTTAACGCAACAGTAAAATGTGTACTTGGATGAAAAAACGATTCTTCGCGGCAGGGGATCGTATTCCAGGGACCATAGGATTAAGGACTTGCCCGAAACGCTACGCGTACTAGTGGCTGTACAAGAATGTAACAACTCTTGTATATATCTCAAAAAAAAAAAAAAAAAAAAAATATGCATATATAGGCATAGGTTAGGTGTTTAGGTTCTGTTGGCGATTATTTGTATTTGTAGTACGTGAGTGAAGCATTTATAGATTTTTGGTTCGAACAAAATTCGTCAGTGAAGCACTTGTTCCAGAAGTGTTCGAATGAAATAAGTTGACTCGTGTGTAACCCGTTTTTCATTCATAAACAGGGGGTTTGGCCGGTGCATGGAATCACTTTTGGGTATCTGGAGGATGGGCTGCTTATACAATGTTGTGGACCAGCGGTAATGTGGTGGCTTGGGAGTACTCGGGTAGTGGGTTTGAATCTTTCGAGTGATGAAAATTATTGGATCATAATACAAGAATGAAAATTGAGTGCACAGAATGATGAGAAAATTTAGATACACTTGCTATAACAATCTTATTTAAAGAATATAATAAAGTGAATAAAGCGTAGTCAGTGCGGGTGTGAAGGAAGTGACTTATTGTATACTGACGCTGGAGCACCTTTGGACTGTTGGACGTGCTCGTGGTGGTTCAGTGTGTGTGTTTGGAAGCACAGGAGTATTAGTGGAGGGTGGGAGCTCGGCGCCTCGACGGGAATAAATGGGATATTCCAAACTTCATGTATGCAGATGACCCGGTTCTTCTGACAGTGAATTAAAGAAATTTATGAAGGATATTTGAAAGCTTTGTTGGTGTGTGGGAGAGAAGGTTGAAAGTGATTGTAAACGAAAATTAATGATAGGCGAAAATAAGAAACTTTTGATTGTAAAGTAAATTAGAATGAGAAAGTATTCATCTCTGTGAGTTAAAATACTTCTGATGTGTGAATGACATAATAGGGATTTATGTAGATTAAACTGAAGCAATGTGAATCAATTAAGGTCAAGATTCTAACCAAGACTTTCCTTTCTGTGTAAGCGAGGAAAGTCTTGGTTAGGATCAGCGAAGCATGAGTGAAGAGGCGGCCCGCTCCTGTGCCAAGTACGTCCACTACGGGCTCACCATAGTCCGTGCTCCTTGGATCTTTCTCTTCCGAGAAGCTGAATCTAAAAACAACAAACATTGAGGGAAGGGGTGATGGGGGCGAAGAGCCAGAGGGCTACAGTGAGTTATCCATCTCTAATGGCTCTAAACACTGGTGTGGTATGACAGTGTAATGACCTCTTGAAACATAAGAGATTGATATTCTGACGAGCAGGCACAGGACTTGGAGGACACACACCAATTATAATGTTACGAGCATAACAAATGTGTTTCGGTGTGTGTGTGTGTGTGTGTGTGTACTCACCTATTTGTACTCACCTATTTGTGCTTGCGGGGGTTGAGCTTTGGCTCTTTGGTCCCGCCTCTCAACTGTCAATCAACTGGTGTACAGATTCCTGAGCCTACTGGGCTCTATCATATCTACATTTAAAACTGTGTATGGAGTCAGCCTCCACTACATCACTGCCTAGTGCATTCCATCCGTTAACTACTCTGACACTGAAAAAGTTCCTTCTAACGTCTCTGTGGCTCGTGTGGGTACTCAGTTTCCACCTGTGTCCCCTTGTTCGCGTCCCACCAGTATTGAATAGTTTATCCTTGTTTACCCGGTCGATTCCTCTGAGGATTTTGTAGGTTGTGATCATGTCTCCCCTTACTCTTCTGTCTTCCAGTGTCGTAAGGTGCATTTCCCGCAGCCTTTCCTCGTAACTCATGCCTCTTAGTTCTGGGACTAGTCTAGTGGCATACCTTTGGACTTTTTCCAGCTTCGTCTTGTGCTTGACAAGGTACGGGCTCCATGCTGGGGCCGCATACTCCAGGATTGGTCTTACATATGTGGTGTACAAGATTCTGAATGATTCCTTACACAGGTTCCTGAACGCTGTTCTGATGTTAGCCAGCCTCGCATATGCCGCAGACGTTATTCTTTTTATGTGGGCTTCAGGAGACAGGTTCGGTGTGATATCAACTCCTAGATCTTTCTCTCTGTTCGTTTCATTAAGTACTTCATCTCCTATTCTGTATCCTGTGTTTGGCCTCCTATTTCCACCACCTAGTTTCATTACTTTGCATTTACTCGGGTTGAATTTCAACAGCCATTTGTTGGACCATTCACTCAGTCTGTCTAGGTCATCTTGTAGCCTCCTACTATCGTCCTCAGTTTCAATCCTCCTCATAATTTTTGCATCATCGGCAAACATTGAGAGAAACGATTCTATACCCTCTGGAAGATCATTTACATATATCAGAAACAGTATAGGTCCAAGGACTGACCCCTGCGGTACTCCACTCGTAACGTCTCGCTAATCTGAGACCTCACCCCTCACACTGACTCGTTGTCTCCTGTTACTTAGGTACTCCTGTATCCAACGGAGTACCTTACCTTTCACTCCAGCCTGCATCTCCAGCTTTTCACTAGCCTCTTGTGTGGCACTGTGTCAAAGGCTTTCTGACTATCCAAAAATATGCAGTCTGCCCACCCTTCTCTTTCTTGCCTTATTTTTGTTGCCTGGTCGTAGAATTCAAGTAACCCTGTGAGGCAGGACCTGCCATCCCTGAATCCATGTTGATGCTGTGTTACAAAGTTCTTTCGCTCCAGGTGCTCCACTAGCTTTCTTCGCACAATCTTCTCCGTCATCTTGCATGATATGCAGGTTAGGGACACTGGTCTGTAATTCAGTGCCTCCTGTCTATCCCCTTTCTTGTATATCGGGACTACGTTAGCTGCTTTCCAAATTTCTGGCAGTTCCCCTGTTGCCAGTGATTTGTTATACACCATGGAGAGCGGGAGGCACAGTTCTTCTGCTCCTTCCTTTAGTATCCAAGGGGAGATTCCATCTGGGCCTATAGCCTTTGTCACATCCAATTCTAGTAAACACTTCCTTACTTCCCCGCTGGTAATCTCAAACTCTTCCAGTGGTTCCTGGTTAGCTATTCCTTCTCTTATCTCTGGGATTTCTCCTTGCTCTAAGGTGAAGACCTCTTGGAATTTCTTATTCAGTTCCTCACACACTTCCTTGTCGTTTGTAGTGAATCCTTCTGCCCCTATCCTTAATTTCATAACCTGTTCCTTTACTGTTGTTTTTCTCCTGATGTGGCTATGCAGCAATTTAGGCTGAGTCTTTGCCTTGCTTGCGATGTCATTTTCGTTTTGTCTTTCTGCCTCTCTTCTCATCCTAACATATTCATTCCTGGCATTCTGGTATCTTTCTCTGCTCTCCAGTGTCCTGTTATTCCTATAGTTTCTCCATGCCCTTTTACTTTGCTGCTTAGCTAGCCTACATCTCTGATTAAACCATGGGTTTCTCATCTTCATTTCACTGTTTTCCTTTTGGACTGGGACAAACTTGTCTGCTGCGTCCTTGCATTTTTGCGTGATGTATTCCATCATATCTTGGGCCGTCTTTTCCCTGAGCTCTGTTTCCCATGCTATATCTGCTAGGCATTTTCTTATCTCCTCATAGTTTCCCTTTCGGTATGCTAACCTTTTGGTTTCGGTATCCCTCCTCGAGTTCAATAACCCTTCTTCAATCAGGTACTCAAACACCAATACACTGCGGTCGCTCATTCCTACTGGGTCCTCAATACTGATTTCTCTTATGTCAGAGTCGTTCAGGGTGAAGACCAGGTCGAGTCTCGCTGGTTCGTCATTTCCTCTCATCCTTGTGGGTTCACTGACATGCTGGGTTAAGAAGTTTCTAGTCGCCACCTCCAGTAGTTTGGCTCTCCACGTATCCTCGCCTCCATGCAGTTCCTTGTTCTCCCAATCAATCCTGCCGTGATTGAAGTCCCCCATGATGAGCAGGTGGGATCTATTTCTACAGGCAGAAGAGGCTGCCCTCTCAATTATAGTGTCAACTGCCATGTTGTTGCTTTCGTACTCTTGACTGGGTCTTCTGTCATTTGGTGGAGGATTATATATTACTGCTACTACTATCCTTGGTCCTCCCATTGTCATGGTGCCTGCTATGTAGTCTCTGAAACCCTCACAGCCCGGGATAGCCATCTCCTTAAAATTCCATTCCTTTCTCATGAGTAGGGCCACTCCTCCTCCTCCCCTACCTTCCCTCTTTCCTTATTATTGTGTACTGCTGGGGAAACACGGCATTCGTTATGATTCCAGATAGTTTTGTTTCAGTGAGTCCAATTACATCTGGGTTCACTTCTTGTGCTCTTTCCCTTAGTTCACTTGCCTTGCTTGTGATCCCATCTATGTTCGAATACATTGCCCTGAAACTAACTCTCTTCTGCTTCTCCTCTGGGGGGGACCTGTGGGGTCTGGGGTGAGAGGGAGCTGGGAGGATCTGGTATGGGGAGACTGGTGGAGGAGGAAGGGCTTGGGGGGGTAGGGGGGAGGGGGAGGGTAGGAAGAGTGGGTTAGGGGGGGAGGGGGAGGGTAGGGGGAGTGGGTGATGTGGGTGGGTGAGAGGGGGAGGGTTGGGGGGGTAATGGATGGGGGAGAAAAGGGGGTTTGGGGGGGCAATAAAGTGGGGAGGGCTTGGGGGGCGTGGGGGCAAAGGGAAGGCTGAGGTGGTTGAGGAAGAGGGGAGGGTTTTGGGGAGTGGTGGAGAGGGGAAGGCTTAGGTGGGGTGAGGTAGAGTGGGGAGCTTAGGGGGGTGGGGGAGAATGGAGGGCTTGTGGGTGGGAGGGACGGAAGGGCATGTGGGAGAAGGGAGGGCTTTGGGGATGGGGGAGAAGGGAGGTCCTGGGGGGAAGGGGGAGTGGGAGGAGGGGGGTGAGTGGGAGGAGGGGGGTGAGTGGGAGGAGAGGGGTGGGTGGGGGGAGGGTGCCTTAGGTGGGTACTTAGTGGGGGGCTGACAGGGGTTGGGGCAGGTAGGGTGTCTGTTGGGTGGAATGTGGGGGTGGTGCCGCACTCCCTGTGGCTAATGCACTGTTTGAGGAGGGTTCCCCATTCCCCTCTGGGATTGTAAGGATCAGGGGTGTGGCTCCCTGATTCCTTTCTCTCTCCCTGCGCTCCTTCCTTGCGTCTGCTGCCTGCATTCTCTCTTCCCTTGTCATATCCCTCTGCAAGAATACTCTTTTGAACTTCTCTACACCTACTAGACAGCACTTCCTTTCTAATAGTTCCTCTTTCCCGATTTCGCTCATGAAAACCACCTTTATCATTCGGTCTCTGTCCTTGTTGTACTTTCCAAGCCTGAAAACCTTTTCAACATTTTGCTCAGCTCCCTCCATCCTTACCTCTTTAAGGATCTCTTTAATCATGTTTTTGTCCTTGTCTCTCCGCTCCTTTGGTCTGGTCCCTGTTTGCTCTTTAATGCCTGCTACTACTACTGCTCTATTTCTCTCTATCAGCCGGCTAGTACATCTAGCCGCTTCCTGAGAGGAAGCCACTTCCATGGCAACTTCCTTAACTGCAGACCTAGCTTCAGGGCTCGTTTTAAGTATTTCAGCAAATGAGAGCTGAGATGTAGAGGTCCCCTCTACAGTAGCATTCCTGTCTCCCTGAGGCACGGTTTGTGTCCGGTATTGTGGAGAAGTCTCCTTCAGGCTTCTTATCTCCTCCTTTGCTGCCCTTAGTTCAACCTGCAGGTTGGCTACTGTCTCCCTCATTAACCTCAGTTCTTCACTGAATTCATCCCACATTTGCTGGAATACTCCCTTCATCCAGGCTTCCTGTTCCCCCCCATCCTCTGAATTTGTTCCAGCCGCGATTGATATCCTGCGTGCGTAAGCCCGAGTTCGTGTCCCTTCCATGTTTTGCCCGAGAGAGAGAGAGAGAGAGAGATCGAGAGAGAGAGAGAGAGAGGGAGAGAGAGAGGGAGAGAGAGTGGGTGTGTGTGGTGTGTGTGGTGTGTGTGTGTACTCACCTATTTGCGCTTGCGGGAGTTGAGCTCTGGCTCTTTGGTCCCACTTCTCAACTGTCAATCAACTGGTGTACAGATTCCTGAGCCTACTGGGTTCCATCATATCTACATTTGAATCTGTGTATGGAGTGAGTGTGTGTGTGTACTCACCTAGTTGTGCTTGCGGGGGTTGAGCTCTGGCTCTTTGGTCCCGCCTTTCAACCGTCAATCAACGGTTCCCGAGTCTATTGGGCTCTATCATATCTACACTTGAAACTGTGTATGGAGTCAGCCTCCACCACATTACTTCCTAATGCATTCCATTTGTCAACCACTCTGACACTAAAAAAGTTCTTTCTAATATCTCTGTGGCTCATTTGGGCACTCAATTTCCACCTGTGTGTGTGTGTGTGTGTGTGTGTGTGTGTGTGTGTGTGTGTGTGTGTGTGTGTGTGTGTGTGTGTGTGTGTGTGTGTGTGTGTGTGTGACTTTACGAGGCTGAGGGGAGCGTGTTTTAGAAGAGTGATCGATAAAAAGTATCGCTGCCCTTAACCCCCTAAACTGTGCAGCTATTTCATATTACTACACAGAGATGCGCATGCCTAAAAATAGTTAAGTTTAAAGGAACAAAACAAGAAAATAGCGGTAGTTGTGGTGTTAAATGCTACAATCGAAGTAGCCTAATTTAGGAAGTAATTTTCTAGTCGCTCAGTACTTTGAATCTAGTAACCAAACAATTCTTCAAACTTTTTCTAATGTGGAGGCACATGATTCACGTGGCTCAACATTGTGGAAAAGCCCTGATGAAATCATGAGGGAGAGTTAGATATGGAATTAGATTGAGTCGAGTCTAGTATGCCAGAGATGATCTTTGACGACAGAAAAAATTTCTCAAGACGATGCAAGTTCGCACTTTCGGGGTGTACCGTTGCTTCATGTCCAAGAGGTCAGGCCCGGCCGAGTCGGGTCGGGTCAGGTCAGGTCAAGTCTTGAGTTGAACATTTAATGATAGTCTCATAATTGTGGTGGGTCATGTTTATGCTTTGACGCTTTGCAACAAACTGCAGCCGCTATGGCATTATTTGATAGTGAAGTAGCCTTAGGCTATGTAAAGGGGGTGGAGACTAGCTTCCTAGCTCCTAGTTATAGCAAGGAACACGTTCAGGGACAAGGCACTCGGGATTCAGCACTAACAATCACATCAGATATTTAGAACCTATGGACTGAAGACTCTCCAAGCCATGTGTGATTTACCATGAGGCGATTTCGGGGCTTAGCGACACCGCGGCCCGGTCGTCGACCAGGTCTCTTAAGCCAGACTTTCCACCAACCTGCTCTATTTTAGACCTTGCTGACTGTGTGATAGTATAATATGGTTCCATTTAAATGCTGATAGGAACATGTCAGGGATAGTCAGTCGTGCATTGATTCAATTTCCTCTCAATGACTCGACTCGGGAGTGGAATATTTGGCGAATTGGAAATGTTGTACACTTTAGGGAAATGTGTCAACCATTATCTGTGTTGTACAATTGCCTTTTAAATACGAGTATTGTGTGCGTTCTGCAACTTGAGTTCATCTTAGTCATGTGGTGGACAAGAGTGCAGGACAGTGTGAATGGATCCATTATGATTTTCATATGACGAGATAACAAGAAGACTCTCTAATTTGTCTTAAAAAAAAATGTATGATGGTAGTCCACTCCTCCCTCTACCCCAACATTATCCCTTTCCCCTTTCTCAATTTTGATCTTTTAACTCCACTTCACAGGAGTATGAAGGTGCACAATAAACACTTCACAGGAAGAGTATGGGGTGCACAATAAACATTTCACAGGAAGAGTATGGGGTGCACAATAAACACTTCACAGGAGGAGTATGGGGTGCACAATAAACACTTCACAGGAGTATGAAGGTGCACAATAAACACTTCACAGGAAGAGTATGAAGGTGCACAATAAACACTTCACAGGAAGAGTATGGGGTGCACAATAAACACTTCACAGGAAGAGTATGGGGTGCACAATAAACACTTCACAGGAGGAGTATGGGGTGCACAATAAACACTTCACAGGAAGAGTATGGGGTGCACAATAAACACTTCACAGGAAGAGTATGAAGGTGCACAATAAACACTTCACAGGAAGAGTATGAAGGTGCACAATAAACACTTCACAGGAAGAGTATGAAGGTGCACAATAAACACTTCACAGGAGGAGTATGGGGTGCACAATAAACACTTCACAGGAAGAGTATGAAGGTGCACAATAAACACTTCACAGGAAGAGTATGAAGGTGCACAATAAACATTTCACAGGAAGAGTATGGGGTGCACAATAAACACTTCACAGGAGGAGTATGGGGTGCACAATAAACACTTCACAGGAAGAGTATGGGGTGCACAATAAACACTTCACAGGAGGAGTATGGGGTGCACAATAAACACTTCACAGGAAGAGTATGGGGTGCACAATAAACACTTCACAGGAAGAGTATGGGGTGCACAATAAACACTTCACAGGAGTATGGGGTGCACAATAAACACTTCACAGGAAGAGTATGGGGTGCACAATAAACACTTCACAGGAGGAGTATGGGGTGCACAATAAACACTTCACAGGAAGAGTATGTAGGTACACAATAAACACTTCACAGGAGGAGTATGGGGTGCACAATAAACACACCACCTCCACCGGCAACAATCCTATGGTGCACGCGACTCAGTAGTGCTCCTATACAATACAATGGTCTGGGGGCCAGAAAACGAAGCAGTTACGCAAGCATTTACGAACGTGTACATCTTTCCTCAATCTTTGGCGTCTTTGGTTACATTTATTAAACAGTTTACAGGCATGAAAACTTGCCAATCAACTGTTGTTATTGTTATAAACAGCCTCCTGGTGCTTCGGAGCTCATTAACTGTTTAATAATTGTAAACAAAGCCGCCAAAGATTGAGAAAAGATGGACAGGTTCGTAAGTGTTTGCGTAACTGCTTCGTGAATCTGGCCCCAGATCTTCCTAGAGCCTCAGTACATTATATTATATTCAGTGACTCGATTTCACAAGTCATTTTGTTTAATCTTTATTATCGTTATGTATTTAGTACATATCTACTATTTTTTGTCTTCTTTTGTAACTTTAACTTTGTTTTTACGAAGCTATTTTTGAGTCCAGTTTCCGACGGGAAATGTAGCCAAGAGTCATTACTCTCCCAGCTGTTAATGAAGCATTTGAGAAGTTAATCATTGTAGGGGAGAGGACAACCGTTACTTAAATTTAGCTAACAAAATCCAATTCAAATGAGTGTGAAATCAAGATAATTGATTTGCTCTCCTTAATGATATGCGGGTCTCGGCTTAGCACCTGACCCGGTCACGTAATTAACCAA